>NW_015169247.1:0-5709 GCF_001447785.1 Gekko japonicus | reverse complement strand
ATTAGCATAACTTATTTGCATATGCCACACCCCCTGACATCACCGGAAGTGTGTCAGAAGGCAACACTCACCAGTCAGGCTCCACTGGACTGTTTTGGATTGCTAGCTATTGGGGGGAGGGGGAATGTGCAGATCTGTCCTCACAGAGGAGGGAAAGCTTGTACCTGAATTAAACTTGGACTTAAAGGTGCCACCGGACTGTTTTGGATTGCTAGCTATGGGGGGGGGGACGCGTAGATTTGCCCTCACAGAGGAGGGAGAGCTCGTACCTGAAGGCGGGCCGGGGGGAGGCTCTGCAACTTACCTGGCTGCTTCTTGCTCCTCGTGGCCCAACTGAGGGCTGCTGAGAGCAGGGGGCGGGGCTTATTGCATGTGCACGCCCCCTGGGCGCCTTACTGCTCCTTACTGCTCCTTACTGCCAGAGCTCCGCTCCTGTGCGCTCCTGCAGGAAATGACCCCTGTCCTTTAAAATGTTCATAAGTTCATGAGTTTTCAGTATACCGACTGAAAACTTCACTTCCCTCTTAAGAGTTCCGGCACCTCTTTTTCCAGGGAAAAAAGCCCTGCTGACAAGTGTTTGTCCAGCCACTGCTTAAAGACTGCCAGCATCAAGGGGAACAAGAGACCAGGCAGGCACTGAAATTCAGCAATTAGCCTCAGTTGTACAGTCAGGCTAAGTAGAGGGGACCATGTGGAAAAGAAGAAGAAGAGATTGGATTTATACCCCGCCCTTCACTACCGAAAGGTGTCTCAGAGCGGCTTACAAACTCCTTTCCCTTCCCCTCCCCACAACAGACACCCTGTGAGGTAGGTAGGGCTGAGAGAGCTCTCCAGAGAACTGCTCTTGAGAGAACAGCGCTGACAGAACTATGGCTTGCCCAAGGATATCCAGCGGGGAATCAAATCCGGTTCTCCCAGATTAGCATCCACTCACTTAGCTGCTGCACCAGCCTTCTGCCTTTTTAAGAGTTTCGCTGTTAGATATGAAGTTCCTGCACAAGAATGGACATCCTCACACAAAAAAGAAAAAAGAAAGGGCAACTGGATAAAAAGGAATGCCCTTGCCAAGTAGCTTTCATCAGATAATTCTAAAAACAAGAGTGTGCCTCGTATGGATAGTCTGGCCACCAAAGAATACATCGCCAGAAGTTACAGAATCAGCAAAAGCGCAGTTAATGATGCTAAGTTTTGTTCCTCATATCGTCACCACAAATGGCTGGGCAGTTCCTCTTCCAAAAGCTTTTTTACAAGCCATCGGAGGATGACCTTGACAAAAAGAGAAGCTACACAGCAGGGGACCTTATGGGACAAGCAAAGCGGCTCCGATGTAGTAAATCACTGGAACCAGGTGGAAGCCCACAAAAACCCAGGAAGCCTCAAATTGGGGGAGGGTGGGTCGAAAGGAGGGAGCAACAGAAGTCTGGATGTGCTTACGCTTTTGGCCTAAGAAGTCATTGGTGCTGACGGTGGCTCCGGTCGAATGCAGCGAGTCCTCAACTTACAAACACCCCCAAGTTACAAACAAAATTACAAGCACAACACACACCACGAAGAGATTTCTGTGCTTCAGAACTGCCAGTGGGGCACTGAGGAGACACGGAGGGACAATGTGGGACACAGTGATGGCTGCCAACCTCCAGGTGGTGGCTGGAGATCTCCAGGATTGCAACTGATTGCCAGGCAACAGAGATCAGTTCTCCTGGAGAAAATGGCTGCTTTGGAAAGGGCCTTAAACCCCATTGAAGCCCCTTCCCTCCCTGAACCTCGCCCTCCTCAGCCTCCACCCACCCACCCCGATCTCCAGGTATTTCCCAACCTGCATACGGCAACCCTAACCCTAGCCCTAGCTTGAAAACCTTTGTGTGAAGAGTAGAGACGATCCGGACGCTCGGACAGAGACTAAGCAAGGGTGGAAGAGAGGCAAGCCTTTGTGTTAAACCGCCAACCCTCTCCCCTTTTAAGGGTTTCATTGTTAGATGCTCTTGGAAGAATCCAAACCCTTGAACCCTTTTAGCTACAGACATGAGTTGAAGAATCCCCGGCTTTCCCCCAAAGTGTGATCTGTGCCATTCATCTTTAGCCTTCCTTAAATAAATTTGCTCCCTGTAAACAAGGCGATACCTGCATTCAAAGAAAATTAAAACTATCTCTTATTCTAGTTACCTTATGGTCTGTCTTCTGTAATTACTGCATAGTATCATGACAGTATTGCTCTCCTCTCTTTCTCATTGCAAGCGTATGGCATTTCAGCTACGTTGTGGGTTAGATCCGCTTTTCTGGGCTAACCCAGGAACCTAACCACCATCTATTACAAGGGAAAGTGTGCCCTGAGTTCCAAACACTCACCTTACAAACAAATTTCTGGAATGTAACCTGTTCCTAAACTGGGGGGTTACTGTAAACTGTGGAATTATATATGTGACCCAACAGGGTCTTCAAGGCAAGAGGCATTCAGAGGTGGTTTACCATTGCCTGCCGCCACATCATGACCCTGGTATTCCTTGGAGGTCTCTCATCCAAATACTAGCCAGGATTGCTTTGCTTCCAAGATCTGACAAAATCAGGCTAGCCTGGGGTAACTTTCACTGAAATCTGTGTGACTTGCTTCCAGGCAAGCCTTTGGTTTGTGTTAAATCTCCCACCTTCCCCCTTTTAGTAAAGGTAAAGGTTCCCTTGCTCGAACTCTAGGGTTGCGGTGCTCATCTCCGTTTCAAAGCCGAAGAGCCAGCACTGTCCGAAGACGTTTCCGTGTTCATGTGGCCGGCATAACTAACCACCAAGGCGCATGGAACGCTGTTCCCTTCCCACGGAAGTGGTTCCTATTTATCTACTTGCGATTCCTTGCTTTCGAACTGCTAGGTGGCAGGAGCTGGAACTAGAGACGGGAGCTCACTCCGTCTTGCGGCACCCTCGGGTCTTGAACTGCTGGACTACCGACCTTTCACAGCCTGCAGTTCAGCGTCTTAACCACTTGAGCCACTGCAGCTCCTTTTAAGAAGTCTTAAATTCTTTATCAGTTCTGTGTACAGCTTTCAAGCTGTCAAAAGAGTTACTCATTTCACTGATTTCTGTGTCAAAGACAACCTTAAAAGGGTAGCTGAGGACACATTTGCATAGCCTTAGGCCGAACCCGGGGGCCCTTTTCATAAATCATTTTCTCCCTGAGGTCTCCGATTCAGGATTCTCCTGGGGCCACGTGAGTGGGGACAAAAATGTTGACTCCTTTAAGGTCGTGACGGCCCCCTGAGAGCAAGAACGCTCGATCACCTCTGTTCAGAGAAGTTTTGCTTCCCACCAGGAGCAAGTAGAGGCACCCTCGGAAATCCCGCCAAAAGTTTCTTTTTAGGCCTCTGAACATGCCCAGAATTGGCTAATAAATCAAGGTTGCCAACCTCCAGGCGGCACTTAGAATCTCCCACTATTACCATCAAGCTCCAGGAGACCAAGATAAAATCCCCCTGGAGGAAAGGGCTGCTTTGGAGGGTGGGCTCTGTGGCACTGGGCCCTACTGAGGTTCGTTGCCTCCTCAAATGCCACCTACCTCCAGTTCCACCCCCAGAATCTCCAGGTATTTCCCCACCCAGAGCTGGCAATCCTACTAATAAGCAGGGCTTTTTTGTTAGAAAAAGCCCACGATAGAGCTACTGCAAACTGTGCAAACTGTGCATAATCCAATTTGTATTAATGCAACAACAATATATCTAATCCATTGTTCAAATATGCTTTACAGAAAATAAGGACGTCACAAGATGAAAATGAAGACAGCAACAGATGAAAATGGACGAACTCCCCTGGAGTTGATATTCGTTTCGAGGCGTCTTTTTCATACATAAAACCTCATACAGCTATGCATCCACATGGTCATAATCTTCCAAATTGGACTTTCCTTTATTCCTATACGTTTTGAAGTTATTCACAAAAAGCTCTTAGCCACAATATCATGAACGGGCTGAACAATGGATTAGATATATTGTTGTTGCATTAATACAAATTGAATTATGCACAGTTTGCACAGTTTGCAGTAGTTCTATCGTGTGTATTATTGTTATACTGCAACCCCCCTCTATCTATCGAGCCACGTAGGGTTGCCAGTCATCTGCTGGCAGTCCCCGAGAGCTTTTGCATGTAGGGCAAGAGGACGTAACAGCACATGACACCACAATGTCACTTCCATAGGGTTGCCAGGTCACCTCATTGATCCGGAGGGGGATTTGGGGGGCATTCTGGGGGTGGGCAGGGACATCACATGACACGATAACATCACCCAGAAGTGGTGTCACCATGTTGGCAATGCCAGGGACAATGGTCTGGTATTGGGGTGAACCTCTATGGTAAATATGCCCTCAAACCACAGAGTTTTGTCCAAAAACCAGAGTGTCCCCGCACAATGTCCCTGACACGATGACACCACTTCCAGGGTTTAGTGGCAGGGTTTCCCCTGCTGGCCAGCTGGTCCATGGCAGGGAGAAGCCCCCCAAAGCAGGGGATTTCATACCCAAAAATGGTGTCACTGTGTCATGTCAACACAATGGTTATCGCCACAGAGATTTGGGAGATTCCTATAGCACCAACATTACACTGTGACATCATTGCCATGTACATAACAAGAAGAGAGGTTGCAATATTGCTGTTTTTTCCATTAATTTTGCTCCCGCTGCTTCTTCTGAGCAGCAGTGAGAGCCTGGAGCAGTGAAAGCCCAGGGGCGGAGAATCACAACCAAGTGCACCAGTAAAGAGGAAACCAACCTGGCCACCACTCAATCTCCCTCTACTTTCCCCTTCCTCTCTCTTGTGTGTTTAAATGCTTAGACTGTAAACTTCAGAGCCTGTGTCTTTATTTTATTTTATGTACTATATCCAATTAGTATAGTCACTGTAGAAATAATAAATAATACTAATGATAATGTCATTAAAGTACACCTGAGGTAAATCCAGGGCCATCGCCAGACATCCTCCCTAGATGAGGCCGCCGTACTTCCAGGAAATTAATGGGAAAAAATCAGTAATTTCCTTACAACAAACCAAAATTTCCAGAACCCCAACCCCAATTATCTACAGATATCTTAGTATCTACAAACTGTCAGCATCAAAAAAATAACCTCAATGATAACATTTATTTTTAATATTGAAAACTCATCCCATTTTCACTTGAGGGGTGGCAGAATGTATAGTGACATGGCCGAACAGCTTTGTCCTTCTAGGAGATTGTCACCTGCACCTTAGAAAAAAATATCCATGAAGTCACCATTTAGAGACATTACATTTAACATGTGGCCACCGCTGTGATCTGCAGCCTTGGAAATTCTCCTTGGAAATTTGATCACAATGCTCTGCAGGGGCCTGGTTTGGACTAGGAACAGGGAAGGAGGGGCTTCAGTACCTTACACTTATTTTCCTGAGCCATAGTCAGTGCACATTCAGTCCTACAATTGGCCAAATAAGGCCCAGTCGGAGCTACTTCAGCTCAGGAAAGCGGCACAAGGGGGAGGTTGAAGCCCTTCCCCTCCGTGCCTTGCTCCCGATCCAAGCCAGGCCCCTGTGGCACATCGATGCCAGTCCCTGTGGCAGCCACGCATTAGATGCAACGTCTAGTTTAGTTCTTAGAGTTTTGGCCCATTAACAGAAAAGCAACTGGGGAATGACACAATCCCCCAGAGAGTACTGATTTGGACCCTGAGTTTAGAGTTTCTAGACACTCTAAATGACTGT
>NW_015169246.1:288077-294350 GCF_001447785.1 Gekko japonicus | reverse complement strand
ATGTTGCACAATTGTTTTCCATTCTTGCTGAGCTGACAGAATCTAAGCAAGAAATTCAGCAAGGTGTTGAACTGTTGATGGAAGCATACCCAGAAGATATTGACCTGAAACTTATTGGTGAACTTGTATGTGAGACAAAGCCATACGCTGTATGTGAAACAAAGCCATACGCTTACAGAAGAGCACTCTCTGTCTCAGACAGACCTTTATCAAATAATATACAAAGAAAAAATTCAGATGGCCTTTCCTAATGTGGAAGCCATCTTGCGGCTATTTCTTAGCTTTATGGTCACTAACTGCTCGGGAGAGAGGAGTTTTTCAAGACTCAAAAGAATTAAAAATGAATTAAGGGACACAATGTCTCAAGAGAGGTTGTCCGCACTGAGCATTCTGTACATTGAAAGTGACAAACTTAGTCAAACAAATTTTGTTGAAGTTTTGGATGATTTTGCTATGAGGAAGGAAGGCTAGGAAAAAACATTTTTAGTCTTACTGTATTTGATGGCTGTAGTTTACTTCTTAATATGTATTTTAAAACTGACTGTTTAATGACAACATTAAGTAGATTCTAAAAGTGCCACACTGTTAAGTAATCATGATCATATTATTTACACTTCCCAGGAAATATAATTTGTAAACTCAAGCTGTTTTTTTAAGAATAACATTACAACTTCATTTTCCTAAAAATTAATGCTTATTCCACAAAAGGTTTATAAAGTTCAGTTATTGCAAAAGTTTTTCAGTGTTAATTTTAACGTTTATGCATTTTTTTCAATCACTATGGTATTTAACCATAACATCTTATGTCCTTTAGAGGAGAAATGGTGAATTGCAGAATTTTAAACACCCATCATCATCCTTGGCTTCACTCAATTTTGTTTATAACACTCTTCCATTTTCTTCTAGTCGTGAGGGTGGGGGGATTGGAAGAAGCCTCAGACGTGTAGCAGCCTAGGGCCTCTCTTCATCTAAATCCGGCCCTGGCCACATGTACAATTATCTACTCAGTGGGTGGAAATTATGGGGGTGTGCTTGCTGCATGGAGCTCATGGCTCCCAGGCAGCAGGTTCAACCCTTGAGGCTAAGGTTGCTGACCTGGAAAAGCTGAGGCAGAAAGAGAGGTTTGGGGATAACCCTCAGGGACATATCAGAACAGCTCCACTCCTGTGCTGACAGTTCTGCTGTTGTGGAGATAGATCAAGATGGGTAGCTCCCGGAATTAAAAGTAATCTCCAGACAGCAGAAGTCCCTCTCCAGGTACCGCTCTAAATATCCAGAAATTTTCCAATCCAGAACTGGCAATTAGGGCTGCCAACTCAGGGATGGGAAATTCCTAGAGATTTTGGGGGTGGAGCTTGGGGAGGACAAGGTTTGGAGAGGGAAGGGACCTCAGCAATGCTACCCTCCAAAACAGCCATTTTCTCCAGGGGAACTGATCTCTGTCATCTGGAGAACTATGAGAGATCTCCAGCCCCCACCTGGAGGTTGGCAACAGTACTATGGGACCCGGCCCTGGGGCATGATCATTGCTATCAGGAGCTCCCAGCAATAGAAATACTGCCACTGTGGCTGTACTGTCTTTTGGTTGCTTTTATTAAAACAACTCTTGCGTTTGAAAATCACTTGCCTCTTTGAGCATACTCACCTCCCAAATTCCTAAAACAACCCCCTGCCTCTGGCAGAACACAACCATGTACAAAAAGACAAAATACAATTATCAGCAAAATGCCCGGGGAAATAAATGTTTTGAAAACTTAAAAGGTTATTGCAAGGAGAAGCAAAGGATGCTACAACTGAACACGCCTGGCAGCAAAAGCAGATGAAGCAATCCCACTGAAGAAATTCTCAAATGTAAGGTACATTAATATGGGAGCAAGTGATCTCTTTGGTCCCACTCCCTGGCACAAGCTGTTTAAGGCTATAAAACTGATAAGCACCACTTTGATTTCGGCCCAGAAGTGGATAAGCAGTAAAACGTAGACTTTGTAATTAGCACCAGTCACTAGTCCGGCTGCCATTTGAACAAACTAAAACTCTGAACTCATCTTCAAATGTGGCCCCTGCATCGAGGTAAATAGAAATTTTCACAGAAACAAAAAATTCAAGTGGTGCTGCTTCAGGGCAGACTGTAAACATTGACAGCATTGGAGTTGTCACCCAGTTTTCCTGGGGTGTCTGCCAAGAGGAAGAAGAGAGGCATGCTTCATCAGAGTTAACTAACTTCCTCCAATTTCAAGGTGTCGACCACATTTACTAGTGTGTCTTGAGAGTCCCTTGGACTGCAAGAAGATCAAATCAGTCAATCCTAAAAGAAATCAACCCTGACTGTTCCCTGGAAGGCCAGATAATGAAACTGAAGCTCAAATACTTTGGCCACCAAATGAGAAGGGAGCACTCACTGGAGAAGACCCTGATGCTGGGAAAGACTGAAGGTCAAAAAAGACGGGGACGGCAAAGGATGAGATGGTTAGACAGTGTCATAGATGCAACAAACATGAAACTGAGCAAACTTCAGAGGACGGCGGAAGACAGGAGGGCCTGGCGGGATCTTGTCCATGGGGTCGCGAAGAGTTGGACTCGACTGTGCGACTGAACAACAACAACAACAACAACAACAAAGGAACTTATCTACATGGCTATACACAAAGCAGCTATGCATACTTGGCATACCAATTCAACACCCACCAGGGCTACCAGTTTCTGGTGTTCTACTTAAGCACATGTAGCTGTTCTGCATGGGTGAGAATTTGCTGTGTGCTGGCCACACAGGTAAATTCTTTTATCTAGCCCACATCAAATGTAAATTGGGCCAGAGCATAAGTTTGGGAGTTTGTCATCTGTTGCCAAATCCTCAGCATCTATACCAATGTAAGATAGAATGATGTAGCAACCACTTCATAAATGTTGCTATCTAACAAAAATAAGATTTCTTGCAAAAATCTACTATTTACCTCCAGATGTCATATTTCTTTTGTTATATAAAGCCCTCTACTATTCCGATGAAGTAATTTATTTATTAAAGACAATAGTTTATTTTTCCAGTTACAGTAGCAAACATCATGGCTTCCTAGATGGCGGAGGGCAAAGTGAAGCTGTGCCCTACATGCTTTAATTGGCCAGCCTCCCTTGAGTTGAGGTACAGTTGACTGAAAGATCACCCCACGAGATTCATGGAAGAGTGGGGATTTAAACATAGGTGTCCCAAGTCCTATACTATGAGCTTAAGCAGAGGTATATTGTGTTTCCATTGACTGCAATGGTCTTAGGAGTTGTAGCTCTGTTTAGGATTGCACTGCTAGCTGCAGTCCAATTGCTATACTTCACTGGATTTCATTATAAATTCCAAGATACATGACTCTGAGTAAACTGATAGCAGACAAGCTACAATCTTGTGGTACTAGAGCCAGTTTGGTATAGTGGTTAAGAGCGGTGAACTCTAATCTGGAGAACTGGGTTTGATTCCCCACTCTTCCACATGCAGCTGCTGGGTTACCTTGGGTCAGTCATATTCTCTGAGAGCTGTTCTCTCAAGAACAGTTCTATCAGAGCTCTCTCAGCCCCACCTACCTCACAGGGTGTCTGTTGTGGGGAGAGGAAGGGAAGACGTTTGTAAGCCGCTCTGAGACTCCAAGTAAAGGGCAGGGTATAAATCCAATCTCCTCCTCCCTCCCTCCCTCTCTTCTTTCGTCAGAAATGACATCTAGAACCAGGGCTATTTTTTGGCAGGAACGCACAGGAACAGAGTTCCGGCTGGCTCCCAAGCTGGCCACGCCCAGCAGGAACTCATTAGCATAATAGGCCACACTCAACAGCAGAAACTCATTAGGATTGGCTACAATTAGGGGTGTGTGGCCTAACATGCAAAACGCCCTGGGTTTTGACACCAAACAAGGTAAAGAGAATAAGAAGCAATAGGTGGGTGTGGCTGGATGACCACACTTCTGGTAACATGGGGGTGTGGCCTAATATGCAAATGAGCTGTGCTGTCAGGGTGTGGCCTATTATGCTAATGAGTTCCTGCTGTTGGGTGTGGCCTATTATGCTAATGAGTTCCTGCTGGGCTTTTTCGACAAAAAAAGCCTTGTCTAGAACATTCTCCATCTTCTGATATTTCACACTTGCACATTACTGGAATACTATAACTGACTTTTATAGTTCTATCATCTCCACACAGATAGACTTTAAAGTTTCATTTTACTGTTGAAATGCAGAAAATATCAAAGGTTGCTTTAAAAATCTATTCTGGAAAATGGAATATAAAATCATAGCTGCAGGAAGCTTGACTACACAATTGTGTGTGAATTGCTTAGACAACATGTTCACGGATTTCTTGGGCTTGAATCACAATTCATGATGTGGCAACTCTGTTGGTTCAAACCAATTATTTCTTTCTCAGTGTGAAGCAAGTTGCTGAAATTTCTGTTCAATCTCCCAAACTGATTTACTACTCACACAACCAACAGAACACATTTCCAAGTAGTTAGTGACCCATTTGAGGCTATTTTTTTAAAAGAGTTTAGCACCCAGTGGCTTTGATTGTGACTATTATGCTGAGGGCAGGGGATATGAGAACTGAAACATTGCACTCTCTGAAGACTTCGTTTTGATGAGACATGAGTCTGTTCTTTTTTAAATAAAGTTTCACTTTCACTTTTAATTAAAAGAATGTGACACAGAATATAAGAAACCATTATTTGTAGTACCCACTGAGAATATGACTTGAAGACTTGCACAAAAATTTATAAGTTTTGCCCCTCAAAATTTGTTTACCCAATATTCTTTGTAGACTTTTTAAAAATCCTATGTTTTCTAAAATTTCTTTGAATATAACTCGTACCTACCACTGGACTTCTGAAGACAAGGTCCTCTTTCTCTCTGTTGCACACAACGGAGTATGTAAAGTGCTATCAAGTAACAGCCGGCTTTTGGGAAGTGGGGGGGTGTTATAGGTGGTGGTTTCACGGGGAATGTAAGCTGGCCTGCGAGCCAGGAAAAGGGGTCTTGTTCCTAATCAAATAAAGTACGCTTTGCTGAAATCACTGTCCGTCTGCGTACTTTTCAGCAGCCCTTCAGAAGCATGTTGATGTAGGGTTGCCAAATGGGCCCGGGGGGCGGGGAATCCCCCGCTTCGGAGGCCCGATTTCTGCCGTGGTGGAATCGGGCCCCGGGGGGAACCCCGCCCCTGAAGCTGCGTCCCCAGAGGTGCCCCAGGACATACGGCACGTTGGGGGCGTGGCCCAGATCGTTGGGGGGGAACCATATGGTTTCCCCTCTGACAATCTGGGCCACGCCCCCAACGTGCCCTACGTCCTGCGTCACTTCTGGTGACGTTCTGGCGGCGTGCGCGCACATCCGCAGCCAGCTCCTGGACCGAGCAAACGCTCCCCCGCCGGTGAGTAAATAAGATTTGGCAACCCTATTTTAATCCCACTAACTCACAAAGGAGAATTTTTGCTCACAAGACTCCACAGCTTAGAGGGAGCATCGGTGACCATTAGTGTTCCCTCTAAGGTGAGTTAGCGTGAGCTAGCTCTCAGTTTTTTAGACTCAGCTTAGCTCAGGAAGGATGGCTCCAGAGCAAACTATGCAGTAGCCAAATTGCTCGCTCACAACTTTAATGCCAGTAGCTCACCAAGTAGAATTTTTGCTCACAAGACTCCACAGCTTAGAGGGAGCATTGGATTTTCAAGGCAAATTATTAAGCAGAGGTGGTTTGCCAGTATCTTCCTCTGAAAAGTCTTTCTTGGTAGTCTCCCATCCAAGTACTGACCCTGCCTAGCTTCAGAAATCTAATGAGATCGGGCAGTACTATACCATTCCACATCCGACTTCACTCTGTTAGCACCCACAATTCATACTGGGGGGGGGGGGATCTACATGGATATGATTTCATCGTTACCGAACTTCTAGTTGGGATGCTTCTGATAATCACTGGTCTAAATCGAGCTTATACTAATGGGTAGTTCAGTTTAGAAGAGCCACAATGGTGAAAACTTTATAAATCAAGATGCTTGCATAGATTTCTCTGAATTGTTAGTATCGTTTTAAGACATTACAGAGAGAACCTGCTTTCCATTTTATGAAAAAAGAAGAGGGAAAAGGGAAGGACTTCTGTTGGTCTGTGGGTAGCAGTATTTAGAAGGGAAGAAGAGCATTGCTGATAGCTTCCTTGCTCCCCTGACTGTACACACACCTAAACTATAATCTTTTTTACAAGCCTGTGCACAATCTGCCACAATGTTTGCTTTCCATTAAAAAATGCATACTGTTCTT
>NW_015169246.1:236703-288067 GCF_001447785.1 Gekko japonicus | reverse complement strand
TCCCTATGCAACACTCCACTTACATACTGAACTCTTACTAACATACTAACAAAAATGTCTCCTTTTTTTCCTTTCATGCAAAATAGCCATTTGACCTTCTTCACATCTTGCACACTTTCATTTTCCTTTGCTCAACTGCTATTCATTACCTGATCCAGATGTCTGCCTCTAATTGTCCATCATCATGATGCCAACAACAACATTGGCCTCTGTGCCAAACCACAAATATAACCATTACATTCTGAAGTTGCCATAAGGCCTGGAGAAAAATGTCCTGACCTTTCAATAGAGGCTTTATGTGTGAAAATGGGCAGCTGAGGCTCTTCATGACATGAAGGTAAATAACATCACCTGGTAAATAGCATCTCATTAAGACTATTAATAGGCCAGAACATTTTTTTACTCCAGGTAGTTAGCAACCTCACATCGAATGAAGGTCATGTAGATAATTCAGGACTTGGTTCTGAGCAGAGCTCGAGTCCTGGTACAAGTTGTAATGTCATTACACCAATGGGATAGTGCTGTTAAATTCACCATTTCTGACAGTGGATAATTCCCTTAAAAGACCAAAATGATTATATTTGATTTCAAACAAGGGACCTTAATAAAAATTAGCAACTAGTTATGGGGAAGCTGAAACCAATGGTTCCCCAGGAGGAAATGTCTGGTTTGGAGGGTGAAGTCTATGGCATTGTACCTGTCTGAGGTCCCACCCCTCCTCAAACCTCACCTTCTCCAGGCTCCACCACTCAAATCTCCAGGAATTTCCCAAACTGGAATTGGGAACTCTATCTCCTTCCCAGCCAACCATCATCCTGCCATTATCTGCCCCACTGATTTCAGTTTCCATCTCCTCCCCACTCCCTCCTGGAAAGTAGTTGTAATTCTGAGTGATCTCCAGCCCTCACCTGGAGATTGGCAACAAATGGTCCCTGGGAGGGAATTGCTGGTTTAGAGAGTGGAGTCTATGGCACTGTACCTGTCTGAGGTCTCACCCCTCCTCAAACCTCACCCTTTCCAGACTCCATCCCTCAAATCTCAAGGAATTTCCCAACCTGGAGCTGGCAACCCTAGTCAGGACTGGCCCCTCTAAGGCCTGGAAAGGGTTTCATTCCTTTGTCTTTTTACTGACAGAACCAAGCTTGGTTGACTAGTAACAGCCACTGAGGGAAACGTTAGTCCCACAAGAGCCAAGCAGAACTGTCTTCGTCAGGAGATACAGCTGTTTGGCAGTTATTCTGACAGGGAACAGTGGCTGAGGTTGCAGTGGGCGGGAAACAGGAGCGGACCCAGCACACAGCCAATGGCATGCGATTACTCTTGAGTGGCAGTTCATGGGCCAATGGCTGATGGAGCACACAACACAGCCAATAGGAGAGCTGGAAATGGCCAATAGAAGCCCTCCCACTGTTGCCCCCCCCCCCAAGCACCAAGAATACAGAGCCTCACTTGCTCCGGACCGAGAGTTCCTATCTATACCTTGTTAGTAATAGCCACTGATGGACCTCTGCTCCATACGTTTATCCAATTCCCTCTTGAAGCCATCCATGCTTGTAGCCACCACCACCTCCTGCGGCAGTGAACTCCATGTTTTAATCACTCTTTGGGTGAAGAAGTACTTCCTTTTATCTGTTCTAACCTGACTGCTCAGCAATTTCATTGAGTGCCCATGAGTTCTTGTATTGTGAGAAAGGGAAAAAAGCACTTCTTTCTCTACCTGCTCTATCCCATTCATAACCTTGTAAACCTCTATCATGTCACCCCTCAGTTGACGTTTCTCCAAGCTAAAGAGCCCCAAGCGCTTTAACCTTTCTTCATAGGGAAAGTGTTCCAACCCTCCTATCATTCTAGTTGCCCCTTTCTGAGGTGTGGTGACCAGAATTGTCCACAGTATTCCAAATGAGGTCACACCATCAATTTATACAGGGGCATTATGATACTGAGCATTGGCCCTTTTTATTGCAGTCGCACACTGTCTCAACATTTTCATTGAGTTATCTACTACAACTCCAAGGTCTCTCTCTTGTTCAGTCTCCACCAGTTCAGACCCCTCCAACATGGGGCTACCCTTGTCACAAATTCAGAAGCTACAGCTAGTGCAGAATACTGCGGCCAGGCTTTTGATGGGTCTCCCCAGGTGGGAGCACATCCAGCCTGCGCTGAGGACACTGCACTGGCTGCCAGTAACATACCGAATTAGCTTCAAGCCAACATACCTGAGGGACCGCCTTTCCCCATACATACCCCAGAGAGCACTACAGTCAGGGTCTCAAAATCGACTGACCCTCCCGGGTCCCAAGGATGCCAGGCTTGCTATCACCAGGGCCAGGGCTTTTTCAGTGGTGGCTCCACACTGGTGGAATGAGCTCCTGGAGGAGATCAGAGCCCTGCATGATCTTTTACAGTTCCACAGGACCTGCAAGATGGAGCTCTTCCACCAGGCTTTCAATTAAGGAGCCGCCGCCACCATGCCATCAACAACCTTAATTATAAAGCCCTGGTTCTTGGTTTTTGGCATCTAGCCTGTGCCGCCCTAGTACTAGGAAGATCATGAGCAGAATGAGTGTTAGACCTCTGTGTGTCATCCTAAACAACTAATTAATCAGCACCAGCACTTTATGAATTATTAATTCATTGTTTTTATTTTTTATTTTCATTATATTTTATTTATGAATTGATTTGTTTGTATATGATTTTATGTGGATTTTGTTATTTATGTATTGATCAATGTAAGCTGCTCTGAGCTTTGCAGGGAGGGCAGGGTATAAATCAAATGACTGATTGGATTTTTGGCCCCAATGTGCATCACTTTGCACTTGGCCACATTGAACCCCATTTGACACAAGAGAAAAAACAGCAAAGAGCATTGTTAAATTCTGTCCATCACAAGGAAGGCACTATGTACTGGCTGCTCTTAGACTGTTTAAAGTGAAATCACTGGCCCAGCTATTATATGGAACAATTTTAGGGCCCCCGTCATCTTTCTTCTTTCCACTTGAGAGAGTGCAGTCTAAACTCTTAAGGGCAATACTGCAAGTACCCAAATGTGTACCAAACTCCTGGGTCGAGGCAAGAATCTGTATGCTATCGATCTACAAATGGCTGTCAGTGAACACTAACTCTCTAAGACTCTTTTCAATCCAGTTGGCAGAAAGTGGTTTTGGGAACTATAGGAAAACTAGGTTTATCTCCCCAAGAACTTTTGAACCATGGGCCAGACCAAGCCAAACTACTTATTAAACAAAGAATGTCAGATATAGAAAGACAAACGGATATTCATAGAACTCCAGGTTTTATCTCTCCTCCAAATTTAAGATTTGTTGCTGCTCCTGTTGCATACTTATATTTTCTTGAATCATATAGTTCCAGAAGGGCCTTTACATTGGCAAGAAGTTCAACTCTACCTTCCGCTGTTCTGGAAGGAAGGTTTAAATCAGTCCCCTATAAGCACAGGCTCTGTTCTTGTTCTTTAAAGGAAATTGATTGAATGGAACATATTTTCTTTAACTGCCCTAGGCACAAAGAAATTCGGTCAAAATTTATTGAGCCGCTGATCGGAAATTTCCCCAGCAGATCAAACAAAATTAAACTTGATTATCTTCTGTCTGATATAAACCATGAAACAACCCGAATAGTGGCTAAATTTTGTGCACAGGTGTACAAAGATCAGAGAATGCATACAGTAGCTTGAGTGGAATTTTTAAAGTTGCGAAATTTGATCGTTTGATTTTATGTAAACCTTTGTGTATGCTGGTCATTGACTGTAAAATAAAAATGTTGTTGTTGTTGTTGAACCCCATTTGCCACGTTGATGCCCACTCACCCATCCTCGACAGATCCCTTTGGAATGTCTCCCAATCCTCCCTGGTTCTCACCACCCTGAACAATTTAGTGTCATCCGCAAATTTAGCCACTTCACTGCTTACTCCCAATTCCAAATCATTAACGAACAAGTTAAAAAGCGTTGGACCCAGTACTGGGCCCTGCAGTACCCCACTGTTTTCCACCTTCCACTGTGAAAATTGTAAAAGACCTTTAGGGTAGTAGACAGCACACCATCCAGAGAACCATCATTTCCTATCCTCCGAAAGAATTACACATGAAGCAGAAACATTTATGCCACCTTCCTTGTCTTCAGCACAGCCATTCTGGAACACACAACTCCATTTGTGAAGAATACTTTGCCATAACAAAAGGATAAAGTTGTGAGTTTTCATTGATCAGTTACAAAATGGTGGGGAAAAGGCCGTCTAAAGTACAATCATGAGGGTGAAGGTATCGTAAATGGGGACAATGGGTGTATTGATGATTTAAAATTGTATCTGAAACTGCTGCAAACTTCTTTAGGGCCTGCTGGTCGAAAAGATGGCTAAATCCACAAAACAAAAGAAATCAGTATCTCTGGTATCTCCCTCCCCCCAAGGAAACAGAATCTGATTTCTTCAGTTCCTCCTTTTTTCATATGTAGCTGCCTTTTTGCTGTTCCCAAACTGAGAGGAAAGCTAGGAAGAGACTGCTCTTGGGTTGCTGTCTACTCCAATTCGGTTGCAGCACCTTTTGACAGACTCAAACAGTGCTGGAAGAAAGCACCCACTCTTCAATTCCTGCCAGTTAGGCATCTTTTAAAGGCACAAGAGTCTCCCCCACGCGGTGAGGGGAGGGCTGTGAGCTGATAGCGTTGCCAACCTCCAGATGGGACCTGGGGATCCCCAGGAATTACTGTTCATTTCCAGACTACAGAGATTACCTCCCCTGGAGAAAATGGATGCTTTGGAGGGTGGACTCTGTGGCATTGTATCTCACTGAGGTCCCTGTCCTCCCCAGGTTCCATCCCCAAATCTCCAGGAGTTTCCCAGCCTGGATCTGGCAACCCTCCCCCGTCCCCTTCCGGTGGCCAGGGGGGACCTGGCAACCCTAATGGCCAGGAGTCGTTAAGCGGAGGTTCGCCACCTTCCTGAACCCCTCCCATCTCAGGAAAACTCCCTCCGCCCGCGAGACTTTCGACTGCTGCAGGCACGGAGCACTGCCACCCATCCATTCCCCTGGCGGCCTCTGGGAGGCGGCAAAGAAGGAAGGCGGCAGCCGGCTGGGGAGCTCCGGAAAAAGGGAGGCGGCGAAGGACGGAAGGAAAGAGGAGGAGCAGCTGATACTACGGCGACAGCTTGTGCCAGGCCATGGCCGTGGTTGGGCTGCCTGAGCAGCCGCTGCTCAAGTAGGAGAGAGCGCGCAAGGGAGAGTCTCCTGGCTCCTCGCTTCCTCGGCAGAGGCCCCAATGCCGGCGGCGGCCAGCGCTGCGGCTGTGCCGAGGGCTGGGCTCTGAGCGGCTCCCTCCTGCCTGCCCTGCTCATTCAGCCCTCTCCCCTGCTGCGGGGGAGCGCGCGGCCGCCGACACAACTCCCAGGCTCTGACCAAGCGGAGGCCGCGGCCTGCAAGCGCCAAGAGGGGGACGAGGCGCAGGATGTTGAGCCAGGCCCCCGCGGGCTGGGCTGCCAGGCGGACCCGCTGAAGCCCAGGCGGAAGAGCCTCGGATGTATGAGGCCTTTCCGCGGTTCAGGGGGTGACCCCGCCAGGCCCTCCTTCCCCTGCTGCCGTTGAGCAGGGGAGGGCCGGAGGAACAGCCCAGCGAGAGGAGACCCGCTCGGGTGCACTCCCGGCCTGGCCCGGCTCCTCCTGGTCTTTTCTCCCCCTACTCCCACCGACGTACGAACGCACACCTACTCCGTTGCAAGTGAAGGGATGTCTTGTGCCAGCTCTGCTGACATGATCGAAAACTCTCCAGTGCTCAACTTCGAAGAAATTGACTACAAAGAGATTGAGGTGGAAGAGGTGAGTCCTGAACTCCTAGTGGGCACGCAGGTGATTTCGGGGGGAGGGGGTGCAGGGGAAGGAACACCTGGCAGCACGAGCCTAAATGAATGTATTCAGAAGACGCCCCTCCTCTTTCCCGTTGTTTCAACGGGACTTAATCCCGTATAGGATTGCAGCCTTGGTGCCTTCAGATAAAACTCGCCAGCAGTGCCGTGGATGTCGTACCTTGAGGATTAATTTCGAAGAGGGGCTGGGGTTCACAGCTACTTGGAAGCTGTCCCCCCCCCTTCCTTATCTGCAGTGTGTTTGTACTTATGCGTTGGTGTGAGAGGGGCTCTTGGGATAGGTTCAAAGTGCTTTTTTCATAAATGGCAGAACTTGATTTTTTAAAAAAATAAATAAAGATCCTGTTGCTAAATCCTGTTGAGCGTGTTAAACAGCTGAGATCATACAGGGTCTCTCAATCCGTGCTCTAGGGTTGCCAACCTCCAGGTGGTGGCCAGTGCTCCCTCTAAGCTGTGGAGTCTTGTGAGCAAAAATTCTACTTTGTGAGCTGCTGGCATTAAAGTTGGGAGCGAGCGATTTGGCCACTGCATACATTAGTTTGCTCTGGAGCCATCCTTCTGGAACTAAGACAAAAATGGGTGAGCCGGAGGCTAAAAAACTGAGCTAGCTCACACTGACTCAGTTTAGAGGGAACACTGGTGGTGGCTGGAGATCTCCTGGGATTGCAACTGGTCTCCAGGGGACAGAGATCAGTTCACCTGGAGCAAATGGCCACTTTGTTAGGTGGACTCCATGGCATTATACCCCATTGAAGCCCCTCCCCAAACACTGCCCTCCTCAGGTTCCAACCCCCCCTCACCAAATCTTTGGCCATTTCACATCCTGGAGCTGGCAACCCTACCATACACACAGCAAACTGTGTCCCATTTAATGGGAATATCGGTGTATTGGAAGATTGCAAGTTAAATATAATAGGCTTAATTGAGGTTTGGTGGGGAGGTTAAGTTGCAGCGTTTGAAACTCCCAAGTAGCATTTTGTATTCCCTTATACTATTGGAAAGTGGGTGGAGGTGGATTGCATCTTGGGATCAAGTGGATATAGCTGAGCTACTTCCTGGCTGCCATAGATGTTTTAAGACTGTTTCATGCATTGTCCTCGTCTCACGTGGGCAAGAAAGCACTGTGTTTAAATTGTTGTTTGCAACAATTCTGCTTTTGTGTAATATGTATGTGCATGCAGGGAAGCTGATTAACTACATCTTTCCAGTGTATGTGGTGAAGTCTGCACATGACTTCTCACACATGATGATGTATGTGTGAATTTCACACATTCTGTGAACTAAAAAACATAAGCCATGAAATTGCTCTGGATTAATCTAGTATCTCTCATTGTCAACCACATCTCCATTTGTGGAGAAAAAAACATAGTTACTCTGGCTTTTTTTTAATATAGAACTACCTATATCTATAAGGCAGCTTACTCAACTATCCCAGAGGTCCCTGGGGTGCTTTCGCATTAAGCAGGCATAAGTCAAGTGGGTGAGAAGTTCTGCCAGGTTTTTACACAATGAAGCCAAACATTCTTTGGATCGGGATGAGTGGTATTGTCACAGTGGAGGTTCTGGTCCCTGAACAACTTGGACAGAGAAAATTCAGGATGGTCATATTTGTCTTTATAGTTATGTATACCATTGCGCTATGCTTATGTGCAGTTATTCCCATTAGGCAGATGTAAATTGAGGGTGAGGATAGCAGCTTCCTCAAGTAATACTTGAATCCTGGGTTTCCTAAGAAGGAGTAGGAGAAAGATAATACATATCCACCCTATTACCATGCTACTGTTTCCACAGCAGAGCTGAATATTTGAGGGTTAAAAGACTACAACAAATTCTACTTAGTGCAGTACTGCCAATATTGAACTTCTAAGACCACACCTGTCTCCTTCCAAATGGCTTGTACAATTTTGTGCAGGAGGCAGTAAGGGGGGGGGAGTCTTAATCTTGTGGCATAGTATATTATAAACACAAATATAAATGGTATTGTAAAGTGTCTAAATTCAGTTGGGGCACCCATCCAGGGAAGTTCCTATGTCTGTTTCTTGGCCAGAAGTTCTGCAGTAAGAATAGTGTGTGTTTAACACAGTAAACTGAGGAAACTTTTGAGGTGGGATTGGAGGAATTGGAGAAAAAGGATAAAGACGATATGGACGATAAGGACAAGGGGAAGCTAAAAAATATGCAGTTTGATAGAACCTGGGCCAGTTGGGTGGTTTGTTTTTTAGTTCATGCTGGAGTGATTTTGAAGGCTTGTCCATGGAGGGCTGCATCATTATTCCAGTACTTTGATATCATATTCATGGGTTACATAGGTTTTAACGGCCCAGCTTGTCTACAATACGACTAAGAATTCAGGATGAGGGCTGCCATGTACCCTTCTCTACAGTGGGATCAAGTACATCTGCAGCTGTGGCTACAGGTTATGTCACCAAGTTGGACGAATTTAGGGGATTGCTCTTGCAGTAGCCACCTGCTCCATCGCTTCTCAGGTGTCCCTACTACCCGCAGTTCTGCACAGCAGGCGGTTCAACTTGCCCCCTTTGTTAGGAGTTTGAGTCATAAGGAGTGTGTAATAGGAAAGCCTGCCACTGCCGGCATGAGTGCCCCTGTGCGGTGGGCCACACCCCCTTTTCGGTGTGCTTTCGAGCAAAGCCCAGGAGGGGACACCCGAAATCCAAGGGGGTAGGTCCAGCCAACTTGCTGTAAAGGGATCTAGTCCCATAAAGCTGAGAGTGCTTGAGGCTTTGTTCTAGAGATATTCCAAGCAAGCAGACTGTTTGTACTTGTGGAATGGTTTTCAGTTCAGTTTTCATATTCCCTGCCAGGGTGCTAGGGCCCCCCCTTTATGGCTCACAATCTGCGTTCAGTTAAGGGCATGGAACATACAGTTCTGGGCAAGGTTGAGAAGGAAAAGGCTGAAGGTAGGATTTTGGGCTCCTTTTCCCATTCTGCCTGTTCCTAATTTATGTGTTTCCCCTGTTAGGAACTGTTCTCAAAAAGGCTCCAGGGGAATACCGCCTTATTCATCAAATGTCTTACCTGAGGGGAGGGTCTCAGTAAATGACTTCATCCCCGACTCTTTATGTTCAGTCAGGTACACTTCATTTGGCCAGGCTGTTCGTGTGGTCTGCCACTGTGGCTCAGGTGTGCCGATGGCCAAATTTGACGTTAGGTTGGCCTTTCGCCTTCTCCCGATGCACCTGGATGATTTTGAGCTGCTGGGCTTTTCTGTCAGCTCCACTGTCATTGTAAAGGGGGGAAGGCAGGTGGCCGCTGGGTGAACATCTTAATGTGCTGGAATGTTAACTTTCTTTCACTGTGCCTTATCTCTTAACTGGGCTTCTGACCTTGGTACCTCGTTCCTGTTGCTTCACTGGGAATTTGAACCCGTTTAGGCGCATTGCAGCTCGTCCTCTGATTGGCCTAATTCCATCAGGGGACCCCACTTTGAACCCTGTATATCTACTCCGCTCCCACCCTGGTAGTTAGATCTAACACTGAATGTATGGACAGATGACCCGCCTTTACTGTACTCAGTAAACTTGATCCTTCTGAAGGAACATTGTTGAGACTGATTGCTGTGGGAATCTGACAGAGTGTTAGATCTACCATAATCCCTGACCCCGTACCTCAACATGAGCGACGAGGAAGGTGGGGGTGTTCCAGTGACCACTGTGGAAGATGTCCCTGTTATGACGAAGGAGACCCCCATCACTACTGGTGCAAGTGGGGGTCTCAACTATGGGAAATCTGGCAAAACCCTTATTCGTGGGCCCATATGTCAGCTGAGACCTGAGAGTCGTGGATAACAACTCCACTGGCCGGGAGCGCCAGCCGTTATGACTACCTCCCCTACCAAGAAAGTGGCTATGGTTTGAGGAGGTATGGTAGTGGAGGCGAAGCTCAGCTGGAACGAGTGAAGTGCCAGCTGCAAGCCCAACAAAAGGAGCTGTGACAGGAGCTGCTTGAGATGATGCTCGAGATACCACATATCATCGCAACTACGGTTCAGTCTGTGGCTGCAGCAACCTGTCGCACCGGCAGGTCCTCCGGGGGGGGCAGGCCCCACCAGGCCAGCAAGTGCCCCTGGGACAGGCACCACCTGCGCTAATACCAGTCCCTGCTGGGCCGGGTGTTCCTGCCAGGCTAGGTGTACCTGCCAGGCCGGGTGTTCCAGCTGGCCCACTGGGGCCGGGGGCCCTGGCAGCCCCAGCGGTCCCAGGATTTGACGGCAGTCCCGAGAAGCCCACTGTCTTCCTGCTGCAGGCGCAGAAGTTCCTCCAAGACTGGGGCCATCTCTTCCCCTCTGACGAGCACCGTGTGGATTACATCGGGTTGAGGCTGAGAAACCGAGCAGCTGACTGGTATGTCAGTCTGCACAACCTACATGGTCCCAAGCTCCAGGAGGTGCAGTCATTCATGTGGGCCCTGAGAAGACAATATGAAGACCCCATGGAAGCAGAGAAAGCCCGCACCAACCTTTGAGCCCTGAAGCAAGGGAATTGGTCAGTGCATGAGTACTCCGAAAAGTTTAAGATGTATGCTGCAAAGATCCAAGGGTGGCCCGAAGCCATGCTCGTGGAGCAGTATTGATTGGGGCTGAACCACCAGATCTTGGAGTCCGTGCTCCGCAGTGTGAACCCCATATCCTTGGTGGCATATCCTTGGTGGCACCGTCTTCAGATGATTAAGATGCACACCCCTAAAGTGTATCTGAAGACCTCAGGGGCAATCCCGAAGACCCCTCGACCGAAGACGAAGGAGCCAATGTGAGACCAGCGGATGTGCCAAGGGCTCTGCCTCCGCTGTGGGGAGGCGGGCCACTATGCTGCTTTCTGCCCCTTGGTGGTCACGCCACTGGTGCCCAAAGCGCTGGAACAGAAGGAGAGATGCCTGTGAAAAAAGGAGGGTTGCGCCCAAAGCTACCTTGGGCTCTCCCATTGGGTGCGTCATCCGGCGGAGACAAGAACCTCCAGCCAGCGGGAAAAGGCCAGGACCTGCTGTAAAAGGTGCAAAGCAGCAGGTCCGAGAGCACTCTGCACCGCAGTTGGTGAGCAGCCATCCCCCTTTGTTTTTCATGACTGTGTCAGTGCATAATCCTGAAATAGGGACCTAGGTGCGAGTATGGGTGCTCATAGACTAGGGGTGCACCAGAGACTTAATCAGCCCTTCCATAGTAATGGGATTGGGAGTCCCAGTGCAACGGTTACCCGAGCCATTGGTATTTACCCAAATGGATGGCTCAACCATGCGGGAGCTGTGCAAATATCAGACTGTGCATCTTATAATGGGGACAGGGACTCATTGGGAACAACTATCATTCGTTGTGAACCCCATGACCCAATTTTCCATTGTGCTAGGGAGCCCGTGGCTCAGTGGCCATAACCCATATATCTAGTGGAGTGAGGAGACTGAATTTTGTGGCTTCTGGGTGCAATGCCCATGTGTGGTTACCTGAGTGGGGGGAGGTGCCCCAAGCTATCCCAATCCATGCCTGTCCGGCCCAAGAGGAGTTAAACTCCATACCGCGCGAGTATTGGGACTTGGCCAGGGTGTTCGAGGAAGAAGAGGTGGACGAATTGCTCCTCCACCGTAACACGGACTGTGCTATTCAGATTTTGCCGGGACATAAGTTGCCAAAAGGGAAATTGTATTCCATGAGCCCTACCGAGAAAGAGGAGTTGAGGAAGTTTACTCTCTAAAACCTGGCGCGAGGTTTTATCTGCCCCACCTCTTCCCAGTTCGTGGCTCCCATTCTCTTCCAGAAGAAGGAGGACAGGGGCCTACGGCTGTGCACCAACTTCCACAGCCTGAATGCGGTGTCTGCTACAAACGCTTACCCTCTGCCCTTAATCAAAGACCTCCTAGCCAAGGCAGTGAAGGGGAAAATATTAGGCGACACACCCCTAATGTAGTAGATGCATGCTTCTGGGTGCGCATCTGGGAGCGGGAAGAGTCTAAAACGGCCTTCAGTACTTTATTGGGCCAGTTTGAATATTTGGTGATGCCATTCAGGCTACAGGGAGCCCTGGGAGTGTTCATGAACTTAATTAATGATGGGTTGCCCAAGCACTTGTTCAAAGGGGCCCTAATTTATTTAGATGATATCTTATTATATTCACAAGATAAGGAATCGCACGTGAAATTGGTGCGTGAGGTCTTGCAGACCCTCTACACACACAAACTGTTTGCAAAGTTGTCAAAGTGTGAGTTTCACCAGACTGAAGTTGATTTCCTGGGCTACCACATCTCTCCTAGGGCACTGGAGATGGATCCACATAAAGTGGTAGATGTACTGGGGTGAGAACCTGGCGCCAACTCCAAGACTTCTTAGGATTTGCTAATTTCTACTGGGCTTTTATCTGAAATGTTGCTCAAAAGTGAGCCTGCCCCTCACAGACTTGTTAGACTAAAGGAAAGGGGCAGGATAGTACTAAGCCTCGTGCGCACCTGGAGTGGGCTGCTAAGTGTCAAGAGGCATTTGACAGACTTAAGGCGCCGTTTACGTCCGAGCCAATTCTCAGCCATCCAGATGAAAATAAAAAACTTATTGTGGAGGTCGATGCCTCAGGTGTTGTTTTTTGGGGGGGCATTCTACAGGAAGATGTGGATGGGAAGCTCCGTCCCCTAGTGTATGTCTCTAAGAAGTTCAGTGCAACCAAAAGGAACTGGGCAGTTTGGGACAAGAAAGCTGCAGCCATCAAGTTAGCTCTGACTACTTGGAGGCACTGGTTGGAGGGGAGCACGGGTTCCATTCAAAGTATGAAAATATGGACTGATCATAAAAACCTGGAAGCGCTGCACACCCCCCACAACCTAAATGCAAAACAGCTTTGCTGGGCGGAGTTCTTCTCCAAGTTCTGTTTCACCCTCCATCATTTCCCGGGGAAGGCCAAATGCTTGGAGACCTCGTCCTCTAGCCCCACCTCCACTGATGGTGAATGGTGAACCGCACTACAAAGTTGCCCAGATCTTGGACTCAAAAGTGACAAGGGGCTGGATCCTGTATCTGATGCAGTGGAAGGATTTCGATCCCTCGCATAATGAGTGGGTTGAGGAATACCACATCAACGCTCCTGAATAACTTTGTGCCTTTCACAAAATGTATCCTGATAAACCTGGTGGGGGAGGGTCTTTGTAGAGGCAGAATGTCAGCTCCACTGTCATTGTAAAGGGGGGAAGGCAGGAGGCCGCTGGGTGAAATCTTAATGTGCTAGAATGTTAACTTTCATTTCTTTTGCTGCGCCTTATCTCTTAACTGGGCTCCTGACCTTGTTACCTCATTCCTGTTGCTTCGCTGGGAATCTGAACCCATTAGTTTAGGTGCGTTGCAGCTCGTTCTCTGATTGGCATAATTCCATCAGGGGACCCCACTTTGAACCCTGTATAATCTACCATTCTCCCACCCTGGTAGTTAGATCTAACACTGAATGTATGGACAGATGACCTGCCTTTACTGTACTCAATAAACTTGATCCTTCTGAAGGAACGTTGTTGAGACTGATTGCTGTGGGACTCTGACATTTTCCTTTGCGGGATAGTTTTAAAGGATCAGGCATTACCCAAGAGCTGTTCTGTGTCCTGTGCTGCATTTGATTTAGTTCATTTCTCAAGTGGGCCCTATGCTCCTGCACTGGACTGGCCACCGTTGCTCAATATTTAGATGGCTTTTTGTTTGTGGGCTCTCTGGGCTCTGGTCAATGTGAGCATTTATTGAGCACGTTCCTGGAAATGACCAGAGAGTTGGATGTGCCTTTTGTGCATGAAAAGACAGTGTTGACATTCCTAGGAGTGGAGCTGGACACAGTGGCACAAGCTTCATGGCTGCCCATTAGTAAGTTGGATGATTTGCGCAGTTGAGTGTTAGTTTAAGGGACAAAGAAAGCCACTTTGCGTGAGTTCCAGCAGTTGGTGGGGCAACTTGTCTTTGCATGCAAAGTTGTGGCACCTGGCCAGTGGTGCAATGCCATGAGTGGTCTGTGGATCCCCCACCATAGGGCACGTATTACTGCTGGCATCAGGGCATATTTGGAAATGTGGTTGGAGTTTTTGGATTCCTTCAATTGAAACCCTTTTTGGAGGGAGGACCTGAAGTTAGAAGCTGAGCTTCATTTCATTCTGACGCTGTTGGCTCCTTGGGTTTTGGAGTTTATTTCCAGAGGCATTGGATTATTCAGTCATGGCCTGCTGAGTGGCTGGTGGCCGGTATCACCAAGGACCTTACCTTTCTTGAATTTTTACCTATCCTGGTGGCGGCTTGGCTATGGGGAAGTGAGTTGGTTAACTATACGGTCCACTTTTGGTGTGACAACTTGGCTGTCATTACTTCTCTCACACCCAGATCGCCACGGGTTACAGCCTTGGTGCGAACATTCACCCTTTGCTGCCTCCAACTTAACTTTTTTTTTTCTTGCCAGACATGTATCCAGATTTGACAGGGGGTGGCTGACACTCTCTCTCATAAACAGATGGAGAGGTATTGGCAGCTGGCCCCAGAAGCTGATTTACAGCTGGTAAGAATGCCACCAGACCTCTGGTTGGTTGGAAGGCAGAGGGGAACAGGGCCATTGCCCCAGGCACGAAGCAGGCGTATGACCATGTGGTCTGCCAGTTTGCTGAGTTTAGACAAGAGGTAGAGTATCCTAGTTCATGGCCAGTACCGTGGACCATTTGTTACATTTTGTATGATGTTAAAAGGTAAGGGTTTAGCTATTAGCTCGATTAAAGGGTTGCTCTCTGCTGTGGATTATGCCAGCAAGGCCTGAAGGCTCATTGATCATGCGGGCGATTTTAGGATTCATAGGATGTTAGAGCGCTGGACACAGGAAGCTGGGGTGCATGCTGACCTCCAGCGGCCCATCTCCCCCTCAGTGCTTTGGGGTTTCAGGCTGCTCAGAGGGATGTCTGTATGTTCCCTTTTGAAGCCTGCTTCTTCCACACAGCTGCCCTAGTCACCTTTTGGGGGGTGGGCCTTCCGGTTAAGTGAGCTGGCAGCCCAGTCGAAGTCTGAAGAGTCCAGCCATGCACTGATGGTTCAGGAGGCTTGCCTGGTGCCTGACAAGGCATACATTCCAACGGCAGTTGGAATCAGTAGTCACGCTTGGTGCATGTTCAGAAAAGGAGCTTTGCCCGATCTCAGCACTGGCTGCTTACTTGGCTGTCAGGGGGCTAGAGGGTGGAGTGTTGTTCCGTCATCAGGATGCAAAATCCTTAGCTAAACACCAATTTTGAGTGGTCACTTCCAATGCTCTGGGGAGGCTTGAGCTGTCTGGAGTGCATTTCTGCACTCACTCCTTCCGTATTGGTGCTGTGATGGGGTATCCAGCCCAAGATATCCAGCGTTTGGGTAGCTGGTATTCTGTGGCTTATAGATCCTGTTTGCACCCCATGACTGGGCCTTGAGCTTGCTATTGCAGTGCCCCATGTTGTGCATTATTTTCATCCGTTGCTCACTGTTCTTTTGTTTCAGGTCACGTTGGCCAGCAGGAGAGGAAGAGAATTCTTATCTGTGGGCACAGTGTTGTGTTCTGGTCTGCTCACCGGGCAAAACAGATGCCCATTGGCTCGCAGTAGGGGCTCAGCCAGTGGGGCCACTGTGGAGTGGCTGGGGCACCACGGCTTGCAGTGGCCTGCCCTGTTGCAGTTATTGCTGGAAAGGGAGGGTTGGTCATCTGTCTCATGTTCTAGTGATCCATCTGGGTGGCAATGGTTTGTGCTGATCGAAAGGAAAGCATTGATCCTTCAGGCTCAGGCTGATTTTCAGGTCATCAAATGGCAGTGGCAGGGGATCCTGATTATTTGGTCCACCATGGTGCCATGTTTGGTCTGATGCAGGGTCGCGAATCCCCCAGCTATTTACAGAGCATGTTGCAAGGCTAATCGGGAGCAAATAGGAACATGGAGAAAGTTTAGTCCAATTCTTGTTGTTTCTCTAGTGCATCCCTTTAATTTCTCCAGAATGGTCGTTGTGGAGGAAGGTAGGATATTTGCATGTAGGATATTGATGATTTAAAATTATTTTTTTTTCCAACCACAAAGTCTGCCTTTAATCCATACAGACAGCACGGGACTCATTGAGCTGAAATCGTATGGCAGAAAAATCACATGACATCTGTCATGTGAGAGGAAAAGGAGTTGTGACCTCATGAAGGGTCCACATACTGAGCATTTTGATTGGGTGGTAATCTTTGGTTTAGTAAATTGCAAGTTGTAAAAGCCTGTGCTAGAACCTAAACAGTGTAATTTCATTGTTTTCTTCTAAAAATCGTCATAGAATAATGTTTTGGGACCATGTCAATTGTTTGTGAAATATTTATATCAAAGTTATACTTGTTTTGATCCAGGTTGTTGGAAGAGGAGCCTTTGGCGTGGTATGCAAAGCAAAATGGCGAGGAAAAGATGTGGCCATTAAGCAAATAGAAAGTGAATCTGAACGAAAAGCCTTCATTGTAGAGGTACAGTTTTGCATTACATTTTTTGGTGTTTTGTTTTTACATTTGTGTGTGTGTGTGTGTCCGTGCCTGGAAGTCATGGTGACCTCTGGCGACTCCTACTGGGGCACAGAGGACATTCAGAGAAGTGGCTTGATAGCCTGCCTCTGATCTCCCGGCCCTGGTATTCTCTGGAGGTCTCCCATCCAAATTCTTGCCAGGGTCGGCCCTGCTTAGCTTCCAAGACCTGATGAGGTCAGGCGTGCCTGGGCTATCCAGGTCAGGGCTGCATTACATTTTTTTAAATGCTGGCAAATTTCCTGTTTGACAGAATAATAGTATTTATGTTGTGTGGGAGTTTTATGAAGTACCATGCCCCTCACTTATTTTTTTGTCAGTTCTCTTAGAATATGAACTAGAAATAATCTGATGGAATTGTTGGTATTGGACTAGGATCTGGGAAATCCACTTCAAATCTCTGTTGCTGGTTGAACTTGGGCCTGTCGCATTCATCGTAACATATAGTTGTTTAAAAATGTGGAAGGAAGAAGTAGGTATGCTGCCTTAGAAGAAGGAAGGGCTAAAAATGTGGTAGATAGATCCTTGATCTGTGAAAAGAGTTCTCACAATAGTTGGGGCTGTGTAAAATGCAATATACAAAATAAATATCTTCTCTAAAGGCTACTTTTTAGTTTAAAAAGTCTTAATTAGAATTGCTTTTAATTAATCTAAACACTTGTAAGGATGCTTATATCTATTTGGTTATATCATAACATGTACTTACATCTTTCTTTGATCTGGTTTTGAAATTCTTCAAACCTCTTTGAGTATATCTCCTCTGGATCCATTCCATGGTAACGCCAAGATTAGTGGGTCTGCCCTTGAAGCCAACCCAGAGATTCCAGTTAGTACAGAATGCCGCAGCTTGGTTATTATCAGGAGCTAGACAGGGCACACACATTGCACCCATTATTCAGTCACTCCATTTGCTGACCATCAGTTACTGGGTTCAGTTTGTGGTACTGACTATTGTGTATAGTGTCCTGCATGGCCTTGGACCCTTATATCTGCAGGGCCATCTTTCCTCCTAGGTTCCACCATGACAACTCCACTTGTGTTCCCGACCTTCTGCAGGTGCCATCTGCTAACAGGCAAGATAAACAATTGCCTGTATATGTGTTTTCTTGGTTGTGGCCCCCACCTGGTGGAATTTCCAGCTGAGGAGGACCGGAAAGTTCACACAGTCTTGTCATTTTGCAAATTAAAACGACGTTTCCACGAAAGCTTTTCTGTAAAGATAACAGGATTGTACTATAGCAGAATAGTTCAGGGAGGCATTTTATAAAGGGAAGGAGACTTGGATTATACCACTTTGTATGAGGCATACAAGTTTGCTCAACATTCTTAATACGATGCTTACTCAGATTTCAGTAATCCTTGTCCTAGTACACATCTCCTTCATGTTGATTATATTGTAATTCTTTGCAGAGTCACTGTGGCATAAGTCCATTGAAATCAAATTTTGACTAGTCTTGCTAGTTAAACACTATGTGTGGTCACCTCACCCCTCCTGTTCTCTGGCATACGCAGAAAACTCAGATTAGGATTCAATCTATTATTTATGTCATTGTGAATAGGAAGGGTCACTGTTGCAGTGTACCAGTGAAAAGTTGCCCTGGAAGAGGGAAAGTACAGTGGCCATAGTTTCAAGTCCTTTGCATCAAAAGCCATCATTGTGTAGGCTGTTGTTGTTGTATGTGATGCTCAGCTGCATCTGAAGCAGAGACATGTACTGTGTTGCAACTATTTTTCCAGTTCCATGCCAAATATTACCTAGTAGCAGATTATATAGTAGTAGATTATAATCCTATATGGGGGGACTAAGAAACGGACTGTTATATCCAAGTATTTGGCCTTTATATTCTGACTCTTTTATTCCAGCTTCGACAGTTGTCACGTGTGAACCATCCTAATATTGTTAAGTTATATGGAGCTTGTCTAAACCCAGTAAGTTGTACCTTTTAAAAAAGATATTGAAATCACAGTATGATTTTGGCTGTGGGACTCAGTCATAAACTGTCATCTGATTTTACTGGTGTTTAAACTGAAGATTTAAACTTTTAAAAAATTGTGGGAGGGACTCGAGATAATCATGACTTTAGCGCTGACTGAAGATGACAGCGCCTTGTGGTCAGGGGATGTGTGATGCCAAACGTTGCATAGTTCTGTTTCGACTACTTTTATGTAGTATGTTACCTGTGAACATTTTAAAAAGGAAATGTGCATTATAAAAGTTGTTTTTCTCACTTAAACTACTCTTTCCACTCAGGTATGTCTTGTTATGGAATATGCTGAGGGAGGCTCTCTCTATAATGGTGAGTATCTCTTGAATGACATGCAGACTCTTCCCAAAGTGTGAGGCTGCATTTATTTGTTTAGAAAAATAAATAACTTGACCAATGCAGTTTATGAACCTGGCCAATGCAGTTTACAAAATTTACAGATTTATTCTCAAACATCTGCCTTGTAAAACCAGAGTGCTAGAAGTAGGGTTGCCAAGTGTATCTACGCCGGGGGCGGGGGGCTCCCGGCTGGCGTCTTGTGCATGCGCGCGCAAAGCGTGCGCGCCGCACGCACGTCACCAGGAAGTGACGGGAGGACACTGTGGGCGGGGCCACGTCACTTCCTGGTGACGCACACGCCGGGGTGGGGTTCCCCCCGGGGCCCGATTCCGCGGCGGCGGAAATCGGGCCTCCAAAGCGGGGGTTTACCCGCCCCCACTTGGCAGCCCTAGATGGAAGGCTAGTGTAAGGTTATGCCAAGTATTATAGTAAGCTGCAGTTCTGAAGTCCTTCTAGCTGATACAGATCCGTTCCAATAGCCAAGTTGTCCAGCCAGTGAGCTATGTAGAGGTGTGCTATGATAAAATGGTTTTACGATTGTTTCATCATGAGCACACATTCCACAGATCATCATTCGTCATGTTGCCAAAATGATACTGAGTAGCTGGATTGCAAATATAAGTTGAATTCTACTGATGGCAAGCAACAGTTTATCTCTTTACCACAAACAATGAATAGGTCTTATGCAGTGAGTGGCACTTTTTGGCTCTTAATGCTTTGGAAGCATATCTGTTGTCAGAAGAAAGGCTTTCTAATTTTCACACAAGTGGTGCACTTTATATGACTATAGGCCTTATTTTTGTGTCCAGTGTTGCTAGTAATTGCTTTTTTGCACTGAAAACAAATGGTTGTTGACAGTAGTTTTGTTATTTGGATTACAGTTCAGTTGGCCTCACATGCACTTAGATGACTTTCCAATTCAGAAGCCCTTTAGAAACAAAGAGTTTCTGTTACATACTCCACATATTGCTCACAAAAGTAGTGTTGCCGTTGTTTTATCTACTGTAAGTTCTTTTTAGTTTGTACCTTTGTTTTTCAGTCCTACATGGTGCTGAGCCTCTGCCTTACTACACTGCTGCGCATGCAATGAGTTGGTGCTTACAGTGTTCCCAAGGAGTAGCATATCTTCACAGCATGAAACCGAAGGCTCTTATTCACAGAGACTTAAAACCACCAAAGTACGTTTTCAGCAATTATATAAGCCTCTCCCCTAAAAATTGCCATTCAGGGGGTCTAGTAACCTATTTTCTGTTCCACTTGGAGAGAACTTTGATGTATGGTGTCTGCTTTTTAGATGGGATGTAAGCAATTTCAGTATATGATAATATGCATGTCATTAGCCCTACCATGTGTTCATTTAAACTATTCAATGTCAGAAATATGAACCGTGGACCCATATAACATTGTGGGACTGAATTTTTAACATGCACTTATTGGCAATGTGTAATGAAATGGTAGTCTTTTAAAATAAAATATATTATTAGTTACATCAAGATTTCTCTCATAGTTCTTTAGCCTGTGGCTGGTAAAAGCTCAGAGCAGTGGAATATCGCTAATAAAAGAATATTCTTCTGGAAGATTTCTCCATTTTGTAGAAATATGGCTATAAAGTGTTTGTTGCTTAAATACTGAGTGCTAGTCTGTTGACAATGTAGCTTAATGAAAATATAACTAAGAATCTTTATTTTTTTAAATATATATGTGTATAAAAATAATAAAGCTGTTTAATGATGAACTATTTATAAAACAGTCCTAGGTCTGTTTCTTTGTCACATTTTAATGTGGCCAAGAAACTGAATTGAGGTGAAGTTATACAGACGAAAAAGCAAGGTGGGTTATGAAGATAAATCATTGTTAATTCTCCATATGTCTTATTAAGATAAATAGGACAATGTAAAGGGTGTTAATCAGCAAAGTAGGGATATGAGAGAAACAAAACCTCGTCCCTCCAAATGCTGGAGACAAAAGGCTGTAAGGCACTGAAGGGTATAAGGATGCTTCATGTATGCAGAGTAGAATGTATAACTGATATTATTAATCATTCTTTTCACCCATAAATATTTAAAATTGAAGCATGTTGATTAGAAAGAATAAATATTTGTACATACCTTTCACAATGTTTATATGTTTAAATCTTTAGATATTAAGCCAAAGTTACCTTAGATTGTTGTCTAAACTTCTTAATATTTTAGTATAATAACTATCACATAGTTTTAAATCTGCTAAACTTTTTTTTTCCTTTAACAGTTTGCTCTTGGTGGCAGGGGGGACAGTTTTAAAAATCTGTGATTTTGGTACAGCTTGCGATATTCAGACACACATGACCAACAATAAGGGAAGTGCTGCTTGGATGGCACCAGAGGTATTTGAAGGTAACAGAGTAGCTTTGCAATTTAAGACAATATATTACTGTGCATTGTGCAAGCATTATTATTTCATTTAATAGTAAGCTGTGGTGGAATTTTGCTTTGAAGAACAAATGCTGTCAGGCAAAAGATGCTTTGTAGGGTACATTCAGTCATACCTTTCCCCCCCTTAAAATGTAAATCTGAAGCGAGATTTGTGATGTCTATGACTAAAGTTTTCTCAGTGGTTGATCTATAACTGTAGAACTGCATGCCTTTGAAGGCTCATCTAGTTCCTTCTCTGTTCAGGCACCAGATAAAGCTGTTGTTAGCTGGAGAGCCTGGGTTTTTGGGAAGCCCCCCCCCCCCCCCGCGCAGAGTCCCCCCCGGGCCATTTTCCCTCCTGAATTGTCCCAGGCCCTCATACTTGTTTTAAAAAATTGAAATTGCTGAAATATATTTTGGGTTTTATATTTTGATTGGTGCTTGGGGGCTAGTTGCTGTGGTTCCATTTAACTGCTTAAATAATGTGAACATAATTTATAACAGTACAAGCTTTTTTGTACACTGGGGGGATAGAAATGAATACAGTTTTTTAGATTACAATTGAAAACTTTTTGGTGCAGAGTAAACCTGATTTACCGTGACACCAGTAAACTAACCCATCTCCAAAAAGTATTGTCACTTTGTTACTATCAATGAATACAGCAACTAAAACCACACACACTGTATCAACATTTTTTTCCAGGTAGCAATTACAGTGAAAAATGTGATGTATTCAGTTGGGGTATTATTCTATGGGAAGTGATAACTCGTAGAAAACCTTTTGATGAGATTGGTGGTCCTGCTTTTCGAATCATGTGGGCAGTTCACAATGGTGAGTTGAAATTTTGTTTAACAGTCAGTAGCTAAGAAGTACTTCTGAATATTCTGCCCTCCCCCCATACATGTGGAAGTCCTTTTTTTAATCAGAAAAATGGGTAAGCAAGTAAAGAGAGATTATCCATCAGTGGGGGAAGGCATCCTTAAAGTGAGAGGATTTTGTACTCCTTTGCAATTCTTTTTGCTGTATAAAAACAATTCCCCCTGCCTGCCCAGCTTCCCCCATGATTTGGAGGGAAAATGTGTTTTAAAACATGTACTGTTTTCGCATCTATTTAGGCTGTCATTTTTCAGAATGCAAGAGGCAATAATATATCTGCAATTTAGTCTTTGCCACATGTGCCAAAATGTTAATTTTATGTGATATCCATCTTAAATGTGAACAATATTGTATTCACTCAGGAATTGTTTTATGGTGAATGATCATTTGTAAATTAAACAGGGTTTTAGAAAGAAACACAAATTACTACTTTTAGAATGCATAAGTAGTCCTCTGTTTGATGCTTGGTTTCTAGTTCCATATTATAATAAAGATGTGTTGTGCTTGTGTCCTTCATCCATAGGCTGGGAAAGTAATGTTTGAATATTTTACAGGAGTGCTTGAGGAGTAATTTGACAATCTAAAAGCACAGGTAAATATTTCATTGAGCATTTAGAGGATGCATAACATTTTCCTCTTGTTAAAGTGCCTTTGCCATTCAGAATTCATTTTCTACTCCATAAACTGGTCATCGTTTTGCAACACAGCATTGCAAATGGATAAAATAATTCCTTCATTCACTCCTGTGAAATCTTACAGTATGTAGGGGATAGAACATATGAAAGATTATGAAACTTAATATTGAGAGCAGCACCATTTGTTTTTCTAATTCATCAAAGATTGTCAGTTCAGTGCAGTTGAGACTGAATAATATATAAGTGTGTACAAGTGTGCTTAAGATTTTTGGTCATGCAAGCCGAAATAAAGTTGAAAGACTGAATAATAGATTTTAGAAATGTGTATAATTCTTAAAACTATGCATATAATTTACTTTTTTTAAAAACATAGATGTCTCATATGCTTTGGCTTATAGGTACTCGGCCACCACTAATTAAAAATTTACCTAAGCCTATTGAGAGCTTAATGACTCGTTGTTGGTCAAAAGATCCCTCGCAACGACCTTCCATGGAGGAAATTGTCAAAATAATGACACATTTGATGCAGGTATGTGTTTTAATCTTAGATAGTGTCAGAATGCTATAATATACCCCTAAAATAGCTCTAAGAGACAAGAGAGGATACAAGACATGGAAAATACTGGAAAGGGGGAGAAGACAAATGTGGAAGAGTAAAGTTAAGTGAGGGCAACCTGAAAATAATAGTGGGTTTTATATATTTTTTTAAGAGAATGTCCTCCCTTCGGTTACAGCACACGCTCATTTGGCAATTCTTAAATTGTGGAAAAAGCATCAGTGAATAATCCCTGGTTCCTTCAGCAGTTTGAGCTATCAATTGATGCAAAACATGAACAAAACCCGGCAGGTCTTCCTTACTAACATTGTATCCCAATATACTATTCCAGATTAATTATTGCAATCTTCGGGAAGCAATGTCAATCTAAGGAAATGGATTTATAAAGAAGAAGTCCTAATTGATAAATTTTTAATCAGTAAATCAAAATTTGCTCCATGGTACAAAACCATCAAAAAAGATAATCTTAGAGTGCATTATTTGACTGAAATTACAATTTATAAGATTAGGGTAGCGCACTCATCATTACTTTTTCAGTCAGTGACAACTGAAATGCTGCTCGGACGATTCCTAAAAACCCCTGTTGATCAGCATATATGTATCTGTGGAACCTCGATTGAGGACCTGCCACATTACGTTTTAAATTGTCCCTTATGCTCGGAACCAAAGGAAAGATTTTTCGCCAATATATTGTCTGGTCTCCATCCTCTTTCGGACTCTGATAAATTAATCTCTATGTTGTCAGATACAGATTCTTTTGTTTCCAACAGGATGACACTTTTGGCTCTAGCTGCCAGGAAAATAAGAGCAAATGTAGCAACTAGGAAGGTATCAACTGATACAGCTGCTGCTAGTTAGTTTATTAGAAATTATCAGATTTTAAAGATGACTAAATCATAGATAATATGTATTATATTGCTATATTTTACTGATGTATTTTATTGCTATATTTGTAAGTATATTTTATTATAAATGCTTTTAGATTGTGAAGGCCTACCTACCTAGAAAAGCATGTAAAGAGGCTTTAAAGTGAGAGAAAAACCAAAAGGGTTAAATAGCAGCTTGAATCAGAGGTATTGAAAAGACTTGCTTTCTACTGGATAATAAATACCAGCTAAAAAGGAGCTTGGTGGTGATTTTATGAAATGGAATTTCTCAGACAGAGTTAGGAAAGAGAGAGGTTTCTTTCCAGTCACAAGGTATAACTCAGATTTCTGGAACAACCTGTGTGAGAGACAGAGGTCATAGTATGCCTTTTCTTGCTCTGTTGTGGTCATTAGGGTAAAATGTTTGTTGTTCTGCCTTTGCCTCTTTGCAGTACTTTCCAGGAGCTGATGAACCTCTACAGTATCCTTGTCAATATTCTGATGAAGGCCAAAGCAACTCTGCCACTAGCACAGGTATACAAGTAATTGGATTACAGTGACGATGATGATGCATAGTTTAAAACATTCATGCTTTAGGCCCAGTCCTATCAGTCATTGTGACAGTGAATGAGAGGTAAAGAGTGCTGCACAAACATAAAAATCTAACAATTGTTAAATTGTCTTTGAAATAGCATAAGGGAAAGTTATTTCTTGTCAGAGTTTGTGTTTTTTTCAGTCACAGTAGAATAACCATTATGCATAATATTTGGAAATAACTTGGTAGGATGGGGTTGTCACTAACTGGTAGCAGAGGAAGAGCTTATGCCTTACACAAGCGAAAAGTTTAAAATAGGGAAGTAGTAACGTTAAGTTGTTTTAGCATTTATAAAGAGTATAAATTCTCCTTGGTGTAGTTTCATTGTGATAATTTCACCAGCCTACAAAATCCATTTCACTTAACGTTATTATGAGTGCTTTTCTACAGTATGTCTTAAACACTGAAGCATTTGCATCTGCCCACCTGATATCCATCATAAAAACTTTGTCTTGTTTCCTTTACTGGTGATTTGTTTTTTTTAAAAATCAATTTGGTTTCCAAATGCTGGGTTAAATCTACTTTAGCAACAACATAGTCTGGTGGGTACTTTTTAAAATGTTTCTAAAACCAAGAAGCAATAGAATGTAACTGTAATGGAAAGCTTAATTTCCGAGCAAAGCTTATAAGCATAGCCAGCTGCTTGGAAGGTAGTCTGCAGCTGAGTGGTCACATGACCAGAGAGGCAGAGAGAGAGGGTGTGACGGTTTTGGAATCTTCAGTTTTGAACTGGAGGGAGGGAAAAAAGTGGTTGAAAAGGTGATTAATGGCTGACTGCTGACCAGAAGAGGAAGGGGAGAAAGGGTGCTCTTGGGTGGAAGAGAGAGTGTGGATCCTGTGAGTTGCTGAGGAGTTTAATGATAGAAATTCCTGGTGTATAACTCAGACACATATAGTGCTCCTCTATAAGAAATCCTGTTGGGGAAGGTTATACAGTCTTAGCTAGGGACCAACTGCAAGTGAAGCAGTTTAAGGAGACGCTAAACTGTGGGAGAGCCTTCAATAGAACAGAGATATAAAAGATGGAGTGTGCAGGAAGGTTGTGGACTGGAAGAAAACTAAAAGACCTAAGCGCAGTCCAAAGTTAAAAGAAAGAAAAAAAGGAACAAAAGAAAGCCTGAACCAACTGATTCCCTGTATATAACCCTGTCCCCAGGTGTTATTTAAATAAACTTGTATTTGTGTTTAAAGTGGAGGGTGTGATAAACCTCTGTGTCAAAAAGAGGGTGGACTGGCGGTAACGAGGGGGAAGGTGTCCTGAGAGCCCGCTGTAGTTACAGTAACAAACAATAAATGAACTTCATGGCTGACTTCTCAACTAAAGTAAGATACTTATAACATTTATAGGTTCATTCATGGATATGACTTCAACAAACACCAGTAACAAGAGTGATGCTAACATGGAACCAAATGATTTTCAAGGAACTGCTACCAATGACACTATTAAACGCCTAGAATCAAAATTGGCCCAGCAGATGAAAAATTCAGCAAAGCAGTCGGTAAGAACGCTCGTATAATGTTGTTAAGGACATTCACTTTAAATGTGCATAGAAATTAGATCACAAGATCTTCCTAACCTTTAAATGATTACAACAGTACAATCCTACACAGAGTTCAAATGCACGCAGAAACATAAAAACAGCAATTAAAATATTGGGCAGGAGGGGAAGATCATTGAGGAAATGCCAAATGAAACAACAGAAAGTTAAAAGCCCACAAGTATCATAAAACACATTTTTCAGCTATTTCAGGAATTAGGTTTTTAATCATTCTAAAACTATTTTTCAACAGGGAGAACCTGGCCGCTTGAGTTTACCTCCATCTCGTGGCAGCAGCGTGGAAAGTCTGTCAGATGTTCGTGGGCGACAACAGTCTACCCTTGTTTCAGGAGAAGGCAAGCGAATGAGTGCTGATATGTCAGAAATAGAAGCAAGAATTGCTGCTACCACAGGTAAAAAAAATCTGTTAAGTTTGCAGTGAAAGTAAGATGGAAGTAAATAAGAGCGAAAAATGAAGGATATATAACTACCATACAAAGAAAGTTTTTAGGTTTCATTTATAACAAAACTATAAGGAAATCATAAAATTGGGGTGCATCCTGAGAACTGCAAGTGAAGTGGGCTGTTCATGCCTCCCTCTGCCTGCTGCTACATTTGGCACACTCTGAAAATTGTCTCCTGGGTACTCACCAAAATAGGATGAGGTTGGAGCTCTGCAGTAGTAAGAACTGATGAAAATGACAGCTTTCCTGTTCTGCTTTCAGTAGAGGGAGTATATATTCAGTCAAGATACACTGGTAATTCCCTGGCAGTCTGCACTGATGCAAAAGTAGGCTTGACCTACTTAATACAAAAACACCCCAAATTAAAAACTATACACGTTTATTCTTTTCCATTAAAATGTGTTATAAGCATTAACTTACTGTCAGTAAAGTGGACTTAAGTCCCTTAAAATTCATTAAATTGTACATGCACTTACATGTATATTCATTTTGTTTTTCTTTTGCTATTTTGGAAGTTTTTTAACTAGTCAACCACTCCATAATCTTTGGAACTGAACACTTAACTGTAACTCAAAATCATTTCTGCATGAGAAATATGAGATTGTTAACATTAGTGAGATACAATACAAGTGTATGAACAGATTTGTTAGCTAATTTTGAGTTCTATTCATGGCTAGTGTACATTTTTTTAAATGTTTTTTAGGATTTTATAATTGTTAATGATCTAAGGGATGCTACTTGCAGTCATAATAACAGTGAACCTGAGTACCCATATGTGGAATCGACAGCTACCTCCTTCTGTTGCATTCATCATTTCAAAACAGCTCTTGGGGTTGTAAAGGAGAAGATTCTGATAGGCAGAGTGCAATCAGGTCAGAGTTGACATCAGGATTTGGTGTGGGACCCCATATGCATGGACACATCTGTTCATAATAGAAGATCACTCTTTTCCAGGTCCTCCAAACAAAGCCTTTCTCTGAGACCCTGAGCTGTTAGAGATGGTTAGGGCAAAGGACAGGAGGATTTGGAGCTTCTGATAGTTCTAACCTCCTATAGTACAAAAGCATGAGGAGATGTCTGAATGAGGTCAAAGTACCTACTTCAACCCATGAGAATTTCTGTGGTGATTCCCTTCTTGCTGGAGTCAAGCAGTGAAAAGCGTACATTTATGTTCCTATTTCAGAAGAGAACTTAGTATTTTGTACTTTGCAGATAATTTTAAAATTATGTGCTCTCCAAATAATTATTAAAATTGCTTTGTAAGTTTTTAAGACATATATACATATCTATTATTACTTGAGGTTATTAGTAACCTACAGATTGGAGTTACAGGCTATGGTTCCAATCATTTAGTTGTGCCTGGTCTAACTGAAGCTTTACTGTTCCATCAGTCTGTATATTACAGGAAATCACTTTCATATTATAAAAAGGATTTATATTCTAATCCTGTTATTTGCCACAACTCACCAGGCATTTTATTTATGTAACAACCTTGCTATTGTTTATTTCTGATGAAATATTGGCCAGATGCCTATTATGTTCTAATTTAAATTTAACTGTCATAATCCAAAAATTTGTCAGCGTTTGTATGTAGCTGTTGTTAAACGACTAAAGTTAATTTGACACTCCCACTCCTTAATTTATATAATTATTTATTATTAACATTATTATTAAAAGGTGTGGCTGTCACAAGGATAAGTACAACATTCATCTGCACTGAGACTGATTAGGGTTCTCATTAGTTTTATACCAGATTAGCTTCCTGACATCAGTAGAGTATATAAAGTTTAGAGGCAATGTGTTATTCTTAGGGTTTGCTGAGGGTTTCTGTTTCCCCTTCTGATTAATGAAGGTAACAAAAATGTTAAGTGCAGAAATCAGTAAAAAATAATTCTGTTAATGTAGGACTTTGATAACTATTTGGCTTCTTTTAACAGGCACCATTAACTGAGAGCTGAGTAAATGAAAAGCTATTGGGACTAGAATAAATGGCATATTTAAGGACAGATTTGTTCCTTCTATTACTAGATTACCAGAACACCAAATGCTACTTGTACACACTTATGCAAGTAGTTGAGAATAGGCTTTTAAAGTAAGCTTGCTAAAGCAGCATCTTAAATCTGCTTTGGCCAGTTTCCTGTGTTCCGTTCACTGTCAATCCAACATCATATGCCAGAAATAATTCTTTTAGTGGGTTATTTTGGAATTGGTTAAAACAAATCTCTTCAGAGCGCTGGAAGATTTTCAAACATCATATTGAAATCATTGTTCTAGAACAGAAATATATGCTGCATAAAGTATTCACAAAACTGTTCCTACCAAGGGGTTTTGATTTGTTCTCTTTATGCCACCATCCTCTTCCTTATACTATTAGTCACATTTGTAATTAATTCTAATGCATAGTTTTGCATTAAAAATACATTTCTGTCAAATAGTTGTATATTACCTTTTAATCTCTTAATTCGTGTGACTCTGCTGGAGGTTGGTTGATCTGGCTTTTTCTCAAAATGGTAACATGTCCAAGTTTCAATAGATGAGTGGGGGGGGGATCTTGGGATATGGTAATGTTAGAGTGTCAGTATCAGAAATCCATGAAGAAGTTCACCAAATACTTTGTATATTTCATTTTGAGAATAAGGCTTTCTGGTGAACAAGCAGACCACAGCATTGGGTATACATCCAGTTAATGTGCACATTGTAACATACAGTGAACAGTTCTGTCTCATCTGCAGGGTTTGGGTTTTTCCTCCTTTGTTACTACTGTACTTCTTGGTTTATATTTTGGTTTCTAACTGTAACTAATTATGTTGTGCTGTGTTAACACTGTTGACACTAGTTCTCTGTGTTGCTTTTAACAAATGCTTTATTGTTTTAAGCATGAATGGAAAGCTCTGCAGTACATTCTGCATGACTTTATTTTGCATGTACTGTGGTTTAACCAAATGAAGTTAAGAAGTGCAGTTCTGAATAATTCTGTGTTGCTATTGTAGTTGTTTGCATGTGTATTGTATGTGTGTGTTTTTTCAGCCTTTTCCAAACCCAAACGAGGCCATCGTAAAACTGCTTCATTTGGCACCATTCTGGATGTCCCAGAGATCATCATACCAGGTATCACAGGCCATCTAAGTGGGTCCATGCTGGAATAATGATCAGATGTTTAAATACTTCTTGCTCCTGTTTGTGAAAATATTTTGCTATGTGGCACTGTCTTCTTAGAAGAATGCAGAAATGTTTTGTTCCAGATCTCCAGAATTCTAACAGAAGTATCCAGTAAGACTGGGTACTTTTCAGTGTAGGTAATATCTGCTAGCATTCATTCTTTTCATGTGAAAGTAGCATTGTTGTCTTAATGCAGGTTTTTTTTCCCCTTTCACATTTGCAAAAACTATAAACGTTTGATATAATATTGATTCAATCACTAGAACAATTAAGTCCCTCCAGGTAAAAATATGATACCTAGGGTTTTTTAAGTAGTTCTGGGTGAGTTGTCAGGATTGACTAAAGACGAGATGTATCGATGCATCTGACAACTGAATGTTTTAATTAGAATTAAATATTTAATGATTTTGAAGGGAAATGATCAAACAATTTAAGAATGCTGTAGTAATAGTGCACATTAAACTCAACTAACAGTGCAATCCTAAGGAGGTCTACTCGGAATCGTACTGAAGTCTATTCAGTGGGCTTCCTTCCAGGAAAGTATTCTTAGGCTTAGACTGTAAGATACACGTTTATTTAATGTTTATACCAGAGATCAAACCAAGAGGAGGGATTTGCAAATACTCAGAGATGCAAACAGTATTTGATCCTGTTTCGAATGTGAGTAAAGTGCAATGCAAGTAATCTGTTGTACTTGATAATGTTCAAGTCTCTAAAATAAGGCCTTCCTAGGCATAAACAATAAGACAAGCATTCATTTATTTATTTATTATTTGCATTTATATCCCGCCCATCCTGCAATCGGGCTCAGGGCGGGTAACATCATTATAATAAATAAAATTTCAATTTAAAGCATGATAAAACATTATAACAATTAAAACAATGGGTACAGTTTGAAACAGCATCAGTTGGCTTATACAGTTCTGGCCCGATGGTTCGGTGAGTTAAAGGCCAGTTGTGGGTGGTCAGTAAGTAGACGGGTGACAGCAACCTCAGGGAGGCAATATATCGGCGCCCGTTGCCTCAACCAAAGGCCTGGCGGAACTGTTCCATCTTGCAAGCCCTGCGGAATCGAAGAACACCCTGCAGGACCCTGGTCTCAATAGGGAGCATGTTCCACTGGGCTGGGGCCAGGACAGAGAAAGCCCTGGCCCTGGTTGAGGCAACACAGGCGTCCTTCAGGCCAGGGACAACCAGAAGGTGTTGATCTTTAGAGTGTAATGCAGCAACCTGGGCCTCCATGGAAAGAGAGGCATCCAGTGTCATTCCCAGACTCCTCACTGTCTGGGCTGGCACCAAAGGCAACCCACATCCAACCCTCCTTGACCCAGGTACAGGACCTCTGTCTTCGAAGGAGAACTTCAACCAACTCTGCGGCAAACATCCAGCCACAGCATCCAAAGCCTCAGCCAAGTTCGTAGGAATGGAAGACAGATGGCTGTCCATTAACAGATAGAGCTGGGTGTCATCAGTATACTGATGACAACCCAGCCTATAACTCCAGACTAACTAGGCGAGGGGGTGCATATAGATGTTAAATAACATTGGATCGCCCCCCTGCGGCACTCCACATTCCAGTGGGTATCGTGGGGTGACCCTATCGCCAAGTGCCACCCTCTGTTCTCGACCATGGAGGAAGAAGGAAAACCATTTCCAGGCAGTCCCCTGAACTCCCACATCGGCGAGGCAGTGGGTCAATAGATCATAGTCGACTGTCTCCAAATGTCCTGATCCAGATGTCTATGGAGATCATCTGTAAGGGCGACCAGAGCCGTCTTTGTCCCATAACCAGGGCAGAAGCCGGACTGGAAGGAACCAAGGATGGAAGCATCATCCAGGAAAGCCTGGAGTTGTTCAGCCACCACTCTCTCAACCACCTTACCAGGAATGATAAGTTCGACACTGGGTGGTAGTTGGTTAGGACCATAGGGTCCAATGATTTTTTTTTCAGGAGCGGACGAACTACTGCCTTCTTCAAAGCCTCTGGAAAAGTCCCAGTAGAAAGGGACAAGTTGATGATTTCTCCCAGAGGGACCCGAGTGCTCTCCCCGCATGATTTCACCAACCAGGAAGGACATGGGTTGAGGAGGCAAGTAGTCAGCCTTACCGCTGCCAGGATCCTGTCGACTTCCTCCTGGGAGAGTTGATTGAAGTGGTCCAATATCAGACCAGAAGACGGACAAGGGGCTTTCAGTTCTCTTACTGTCTCAACTGTGGTCGGGAGGTCCTAGCGGAGTGTCATGATCTGATCTGCGAAATAGCTCGCAAATGCTTCGTAGCCAATGGCCAGTCCCCTACTATTTGGTCTGTCCTGTGGCAGAGTCATAATGGAACGAATAATTCTAAATAATTGGGCCAGGTGTGAGCTCGCAGAGGCAATGGAGGTCATGTAGAAATCCTTCTTTGCGGCCTTCACAGCCATCTCATAGGCTTTCATAAGCGTCCTATAAGATGCTCGTGACACTTCGTCACGAGTACGCTGCCACCTCGGCTCTAGCCATCTTAGCTCCTGCTTCATCCTCCGCAGCTCCAGTGTATACTAAGGTGCTGCTTTGGTGCAAGGATATAGAGGGTGCCAGGGAGCAATCTCGTTGATGGCTTCAGAGAGCCAGTGTTCCCAGACCTCCACCAGCTCATCCAATGAGCCGCCTGGGGGCATTGGGTCCCGCAGAGCTTCCTGAAGCCGAATGGGGTCCATTGATCTGCGGGTGGGCATAAATGTGCTCACCGCCTAAACAGGGAAGGTGCGAAATGCTCAGCCGGGCCTTCAGGGCGAAGTGGTCAGACCATGCGACTACATCTGTAGTCATCTGATCCACATGTATCCCCATCCCAAAAATCAGATCCATCGTGTGGCCTGCTTGATGCATGGGAGCCAATACAAACTGGGAGAGTCCCAGTGCCTCCATGGACGACACCAAGTCATTGAAGTCACCCAAAACCAGAAGCCTGGGATATTCTAATGCCCAACCTGATACAGCATCTAGCAGGTCAGACAGGGTATCTGCCGGTGCATTAGGCAGTCAGTACACCACCCAGATATCCAAACTCTCCTCAACATCACACTCCAGGCCTACACATTCAGTGTCGAAGATTGTTGGGGCGGGAAGTGACCTGAAGGAACAAAATTCACAGATGGGCAAAGCCACACATACACACACATACACCCATATGACGGAGACTGGTGAAAGACTGAAAACCCAGGTGGGGTAAACTGGTTCAAGGCGACAGTTTCACCATCCCTCACCCACATTTTAGTCACACATGCCAGGTCTACCCGCGACTCTGTGAAGTAATCACGGAGCACATTGATCTTATTATTGATAGACCTGGCGTTGACTAACACCAATGTTGGAGAAGGGTAAGTCTTCCTAGCCCCACAACCACCATCTCTTGGGATGGGACGCATGTGGGAAGGAGTTCAAGCATTCCCATATCTCTGACTTCTTCCATTCCAATTAAAGGAATAGCACCTATGCCCACCACTATATCTCCCCTGCCCCTTAATCACTGGTATCCCTAGCCCTTGCATGACCCCCCATCATCGGTGCTGTCAATCCCAATTCACTTTCCAGTAGCCAACAAAAGGCTGTACATACCCAGCTCTAAAAAACACAGTTTGTCTCTAACCACTATCTGACTGAATACCCCATCCATCTCACTGACTATCCAGTTAACCCGCCCTATTACAGAATTAACCCAATTGAATTGAACAAAATGAAAAATTCAAAGTAATCAATTCCAGATATTCCAATGTAATTTGATTAATAGGCTAACAGTCTCAATTTAATTTGTGAGGGAAAATGTAGGTTGGGGAAATAGCATACAAATTCATTCAGAACCCTTCCTCTAGCCTCCCCACCCCCACCGTATAAATTATCAATAACTGATTGATTAATTAAAACTATATAAATACCCAATTTAATCAGTTAAACAATCAGAATCTCAATCTTGCCATAGTTCTCCACTGTTCATGAGAATAAATGAAAGTAGGTTTATCAAGGCTGGGAGTTTGACAGCCCTGTTGGAAGTACCACCTGCTCACTAGGACCTTGGGGGTAGTCCTGCTGGATTAGCCATCAGACTAATGTTCTGGGTGGCTGCCTGGGAGAAGGAGTTAAGCATTTAGTTTTTGGCCTAGCCATGGCTAAATGTTTTTTGTAAATTAAGGGATTAAGAGGGTTTGGCTTACTTGCCTCAAAGATAGCACAATTTATACACTGCTGGGAAAATAAAATAGTCTTCCTCAATATTTCCAATATATACAAGTGCATACATGGCATTTGTATTCAGTAGTGAATTTCATTGTGTGGTTGTTTTTATGAGCTTATTCAAGACAATTCCCAGCAATACCCAGATCACTTAATGAATTAGAGACTATTCAAAATGTTCAACAAAATCATATAGTAATTGAAACTCTCCTCTGATGGTTGTTTAAACACTTACACATTACACTGGGTATTAATCACACAAATGTGTGCATTGTACACAAATGGTAGTGCAACACTTTCCATTAAAGTAACTTTTTGGAAGTGGGCTAAATACTTGTTGGTATTAAGAAGTAACCAGAAGACATACAAATTCTTTTTTTTCTAATCATATGTCATAGTTGATGTGTGATACAATTAAAAGTGATTTATGGAAGAGATTAAATCTATAGAAACAAAGTGATTATCTTATTATGCAGAACAGTACTAATGAAAACCTTTTAGCTAGTAGTGATTTCTAGCCTAAAATTTGATACGTTTTGTGTACAATCCGTTCACAAAAACGTATCAAATTTTAGGCTAGAAATCACTACTAGCTAAAAGGTTTTCATTAGTACAGTGTGTTAGGACCTAGCAAAGGAAGCTTTGAAAGGAACTCTAGACAGGTAAGATGTAATGCTTAGTCCATAACTTGCCCAGGATAGAACAACAACCACATGCCCATGCAATAAAGAATTTTAGATGATAAGAGGTTCCAAATTTTTTACATCTCTACCAAAATATAGTATCTCCGGTAACATAAATGTTTCTGAAACAATGATGAGTACTGCAGCCTTTGAAAGAGGGACAGCTGCATTGTCATTATTGAACTTTTGTAGGCTGGGTCATACCTCATCAGACACATGCTAATAAAATATGAAGTTCTTAGACTTGGGCAGTATTGAGTCATCAGAGTGGAATACACACATTTGAACAGCTGAAGTTCTGCTAAAAAAAGGTCAGTGACCATTTATGGGTTTGGATGGCATTGTAACTCTTAGGCCACAATCCAGATGCCACTTTAGATACTCATAAGTCTTGTGTGTGAGCACACCACAGAGTTTACACATGTGTTGCCTTCCTTTCTAATGAGGTTTTCTTGTTTTGTGTTTATGCCATTTCCGGAATTTTAGGGATTGTTTTTGAAAGTGTGAACTCATAAATTCTGCCTCATACATGGAATTCCTCACATGGCCTTTTGGCAGTGTTCATGTCTTTTACCTTGGAAGTAACTCCTTAGTATAACTCTTTCCACATTCCACTTTAACTGGTTATAGCATGGAAAAAATAGGAAAGCCATCTCACGTTTCTTCACATAACAAGGGAAGTGTTCCTGAGAGCAACGGGCTCAGACTCTATTGCAGGTTTCTATATATCTTTAAATTGTTGCTTCAGGCAGTTCTCATATTATGCCTTTTTCATGGACTTCTTTGATGATCTACTGCTTTTATTTTCTATCTAAAAAGAATGTTAATTAGATTTTATAAGAAGATTTAAGAGCCTTTGCCTTATGCTAGGCTCTGAAATGTGTCAAGAATAAGAATAAGAATAAGTGACTTCTAATTTTTCTTACCTTTGGGTGCAGTTCAGAAAAAATGAGGTGCCTCTGATCTGATCTCAATAGGATGCTTAGTTAGGTCTCATTGATTTCATTGGAGCTTAGATTCACCAGATAGTCTCTGGCTTCCTTGTGTGACTTATTGATATTAAATATTTATGGACCCAAATTTATATGGACCCATATTGATATTAAATATTTATGGACCCAAATTTGGTAACAACAGAAGTTAAAATGATAAAAACAATACATCTAAAACCATGACCAGAAGACAAAATCAGCAAATATTAAAACAGCTTCTATTATAACCCCAGATTGATGCCCACCTAAGAACTTCTGAATACCCTTCTAAGAAGCTTCTACAGAGGCTATCAGTACTTTTTAGGAGAGTATTCCCTGGAAATGCCATAGTTTATATTGTTAGAAGGCTGCTGAACTCCAGTTTCATTTAATTCTTGTTTTCTTATCTTTTTCTATGGCGAACATCTTTGGCTTTTTGTCATATGTCACAAACTTTCCTTTTGTCCCCTTAGAAGCTCATTGATTCACGAATCTTAAGCAGCAGAAGATACTTATTTCCTATTTTGTCACAAACTTTCAAGGAACCAAATTATTTTAATTCTTTGTAATTGCCTCTCCTTTGTTTCTACTCAGTTTTACACAATCACTGGAACTTGATGAAAATCTGTACACACTAGTTATCAGCTGTGCAGCAGGATATCCTCTTGTATTTTAATACCATGTTTTTTCCTAAAGTTAAAAAAAGACCTTTTAAAAGCACTTTAAAAACACTTAAAAGAAAAAGTGTGCATTTCCATGACCAGATTCCTAGTAATGTATTTGTTAATACAGGAGCAACAAGTATTTATTCTGCTTTTTTAGCTGCATTTGAGCTGCTTGCTAAATGCCTGCAAGAATGAACAGCACTAAAAATACGTTGGCCTAACAGCTTGCTTTTGCCTTGTGTTGCTGGTTTGAAAGTTTCTGAATTTAAAAAGTTTGATCTCCACAATGCTACAGAGCATAACCTTCCTGAATGGTGGGGAAGCGATACACATTTAGTTCTACCCCACACTGATTATTTTAACTTTTTAGATGACCATGATATAGTATTTCAGCCATGCATGTGCTGAGTTCTTTAGATTCACAAATGTTGCCAATCTGAAATCAGAATGAGTATTCCAGATATTTTTTGCAAGTTTATTTCAGATGAGCTAATTTTAGAATGGAACTGTTGAATGAAATGTGTACATAATTGTTATATCAGCCATGGGTAGATCATCTTGAGGGCCATGCCAAATTGCTCGTCAGGGAGCGAGTTCATCAGCAGTATAAATGTTTCTGTGAATTGAGTTAAACAACTAAATTGTTGCCCTCAGTGAAAAAACTTCAATGATTCTTAGATAATGTTCGTTCTTTATGGAATATTACTTTACATGTATTGGGAGCAACTGAAGGACCAGTTATGCAGTTCCTCGAAGGCATTCGGGGAAATCTTAGGAGCTGAGAACTTGCCTCTCTCAATTTTTTGTAAATGAATCTTGGAGAGCCAGAAATTTTGAATCTTGTTGCATGTCAGAATATCAGCAACAAAGCTGAGGCTTAGATCCAGAGTAACCTGAGGAAAGCTTGCAGAGAGGAACAGAGTGATAGGGGCACTTCCCCTCTACTGCTGCAGCCCACTGTGTCCCTGAAAGCCTGCCTCCCGGGACAATACTGTGAGAGTCTGGTTAGGGTTTGCATTCAAGCTAAAGAATACAATCTCATCTCAAATTTTGCTTACTTTCTAAAACTTTTAAATTATTTCTCTTAAGTACTTTTCAAAACTTAATACATAAAATGTGTCTATGATAGGTGGAAAAAGCCCAGCCCCACCCCTTGGCAGGAACCCAAACTGCCCCCTGAAATCCTATTGCTGGGGGGGGGCTCTCCTTCAAGAGTAGGATTTCATATGGCATTTCAGGCTGCAGTGAGAGGGAGAGCTGAGAAGTTTGCACTTTGCATTCTTGGAAATACTGTGCTGGATCCAACTCATCATGCTTACCAAAACAGGGTTCAGAAGAATTGGTTCAAGAAGATCATTCATTCCTTATACTGTGTAGATTCCTTATGCTTCTTTCACTTCTACTGCATTGAATATATGAATAAAATAGAATGACCCAATATAGTAAAATCAGTTGGGCACTTTTACTAAGCCTTGAAAAACTGTAAAGTTGAATTTTAGACATTAACAAAAGCAAGGTGCAGGGTGCAAACACAGAATGATGAACTGAGGGACTCCAGGAGGTTTATGCATGTGCTTGTCATTGTTGGAGTGCTTGCTGTAAGTGCTACTGCTGGTCTTGGGTTTTATTTTTATTTTTTTAAGCTATGCAATGCAACCTTCAGAGACCAAGAATTCTGAGTATTTTGTCAGCTGTTAATCCTAACTTGTTGGTGTTTCCCCTTGGATAGTTGAGCGGACTTCCCAGGACCAGTATTTTTAAAAAAGTCATTGTAGTGACAGAATACTTAAAGAAATTGTACACACCAAACATGTTGTCTTCTGTAGGAAGTTTCTTGATTGACTGACTTGCAACATTTACAGATGTTTTATTCTTACATATCGCATCAATGGTTGATCATTTTGAAACTTGGGGGAGAAAAATTCCTTGCTAGGATGAGACAAATAAGTATATTTTATTCTCAACAAAAAAAGTAGGAGAATTACTACCTGAATACTCTTTGGGGGTTGTGTTTGCTATGACAGACAGGGAGGAAAGGCTTTTTTTAAATGGTACTGCTGATTACTAATTTCGTTGATCAGTATAAAGAACAGAGATTGCTGGATCAGTATAAAGAACAGAGATTGCTGGCAGTATCCTATCTTAGCAGCCTTCTCTAGAAATCCCCATAACGTAACCTCCTTGAAATAGATGTCGTCATCAGTGCCAGCCCCCAAGCATTAAGCACATGTGACAGAAGATGGTGAAGGAAAGTGCAGAAGCTATTCATGGGGTAGGAGTGGTTATTGTATTAGGATATGCTTTCTGTTGACATGCCAGCGTGGAGTTTTTTTTTTACTTAAAACTTTGCAGCTGTCCCTCTATCCCCCCTCCTGCCCATACACAAACACTCTCTCTCTTTCTCTCTCTCTTTCTCTGGTTCCTTACAAATTCCAAGCTGTTTCTACAACAGTCGCACCCTTCTTACTTTGTTTGACTGCATTTCAGCATTTTTTTCCCTTCCCTTATCAGCGGGCAACGGACAGCAGAGGCGCAGATCCATTCAGGACCTTAGTGTTGCTGGAACAGAATCCAACCAGGTAAGAATCTCTCCATTTTTGTAGCTCATAAAATGTCCTGAGCAATGTTTTCGTCATTAATTGATGCTCTTAGTTTTATAAGTAGCTTGTATGTTGTACCAGCTACTCAAATAGGGTACCACAAAATTTAAAGCCCTTGAACATTCCTAATCCAAAGACATGAAATGTCTGTGGAAGCGTGGTGGGAAATTGAATGTTTTCTTTCATGGCTCTGTATTGCTTTAGCAAGAAAAAAAACCCTCAGCCTTGTATCCTGATTGTTTGCTATTCTGCTTTTGCTTGCCTTTTGTCATTTTGTAGTTTTAGTAACCTACAGTCCCTTGCACGCTTATCTGGGAGCAGTCGCAGCTTTATTTCAAGTATCGGCAGTTCTAGTTTTATTGATTGCTTATTAGATATATCATCGTAGTGATTGCATTGATTTACATTGTGTAACACACCTTGAGTCTCAGTGGCAAATACTACAAATAATTTACAGAATGTGTAAATAAATAAAATTGACTTCAGTGGAAATTAATTCCAAGTGAACCATGCTGCAAATTTAATTAACACTACCCTTTTGAAATATTTATTAAATGTCAGTTACACATGCAAGTGGTGTGTTTGCCAGAGTCTAACCTCAGGCCCAGCTATATGATGCTTTGGTTTAGCTTGATTTTTTTGTTTCCTTGGTGGTTAATTATCAACTTCATTCCTTACTTTCATTCTAATCTTTTCTGAATTTGAACATTTTTCCAAAAGTTGTGTTTAGGAAACTTAGCTGCGATAGGATAGGCCCAGACTTGCAAGTATCCAGACATTCACTTTATCTAAAGTGCTATTTTTGAGAAGTACAAATATATAAAATACATAATGTTAGCATCCCGATTATGGTTCCTAGGGGAAGTGTTGGAGGAAGAAAAACTATGCTCCCTAGATTTTGTCTCTCTATAGAACAATTTAGATAGCACTGACTTTTGCCTCAGAATTCTATGTATTTGCATAAAATGACATTTTAGTTGACATTTTATATAAAAATGTTTAGCATCAGACTCTGAATAGCAGTGCTCATGTACATGTGCTTGGAGGCTCTGTGAAATTTTCTTGAATATGGCCTTCAGAATCAATAGGAGTGCTGCAGAAAATATTGCAGCACTACTCTTGAATCAGATCAGTGAAGCCTAGGGAATTAAATCAAACACTTCCCTTTGTCCTTCAGGCAATTCTTATATTCTGATTTTGGGGAGGTAAGAGTTAAGTCCTTCAAATGCTAAGAGTGATTTCCTAACTATTCCAGCAGCAGAGTTTAAAGCATAGTAATTGCTGTAGAGGCAAGAATCAGAAAGTGGCACTAACATAATTCCATAGAGTCCTCAACAACTCTGTTGCCACCCACCAGTCACACGTGCTGCTTATTACCAGGAGTGGAAGGCACCAGTCAGCATGCAACAGTAGCTCAGTTATCACAGAATCATTCCTACACACCCAATCCATAAGCAGGCTTCCAGGAAAAGCCCACAGTGTATCAAAATGTCCTTTAGACCAGTGCACAAGAGGACAGCAACTGACATCTGCGTTCATTGTATAGCTCTGTTCAGATAATTCTTCAAATCTCGCAATCCATGCACAGCCTGCAAACAGCTTCATTGAAGGGAAATATTTGGACTCAACAAGGAAGGAAGCAGTGAAGTTCTAGTCACAGTCCACCATCTCCTTAGTCCTAGTGATTTTGAATATAAAACTTTTTTTAATATAAAATTTTATTGGTTTTTGAATATAAAACTTGCAGGCAACAAAGACCCCAGTGGTGGCACCAAAGAGTCCACAGAATGATGTGCATAGTAAGTTTGTACAGGAGTATCCATGGGAGTTTTTTGCCATGATATGTTTTGAAGAAGAGGGTTAACTAAGACTGCTCCCTGGGTCAGAGGAGTCAACATCATGACCTAGATATTGCCTTAGTGGGAAGCATCAGTGTAATGGAAAAAGGTATGAGTTTGGATCCAACCTATGGAAGATGGCTATGTCTCCAAGGCAAAGCCTACAGTTTGGGTGTTCCGGCAACAGTAAATTTAAATGGAAAGGTAAAGGCAGCAGTAGAAGAATCTAAGCTGCCTACGTCACCTACTCCCTTAAGCAGGACCTTACACGTTGGAACAGAAGGAGTGGACAGCACACTCTGTAGTCTCTCTGAAGTCCGGCCAATAACACAAGTCCTTCACTCCTAAGAACATAAGAGACACCAATGTTGGATCAGGCCAAAGGCCCATCCAGTCCAACACTCTGTATCACACAGTGGCCAGAAATACCAGTGCCATCAGGAGGTCCACCAGTGGGGCCAGGACATTAGAAGCCCTCCCACTGTTGACCCCCCCAAGCACCAAGATGACAGAGCATCACTTGCCCCAGAGTCCCTATCTATACCTTGTAGCTAATAGCCCATACCGTATATATCCCCATACCGTATAAATCTATATCAAAGGGATCTGTGTACATTACTGCACAGTAGAAAAACCACTAGATTGGCATACACAAAGCCCCAGGTTCAATCCTTTGTTCAGTCCCTGGTTGCAGACCCTAAGGAAAAGGAGACGGAAAGAACTAGACCTGTGCAGTGCAGCTGATGTATTCCTGCCTTAACATGCCTTGCGTGTTGCATAGCCTCCAGGTTTCAGTCAAGTTCTGACTGCCTCTCTCTCAGTCTGACTTCCTCCAACTACAGTGAGCTGGCTTCAACCTGACTCGTATTCCAGCTCTTGAAGCCAGATAAGAAACTTGCTGATCTGGGGTTCTCTGTGACCTCTTGATTGGAGCTGGGATTAAGCAAGGCCTGTGCAGTAGTAACAGAAAGGCTTGAAGAGCTGGACTGGCAAATGTTCAAATCTGATGCCAAGCAAGTATGCCCACCTATTTATTTGGATTTTGTGCCTTCAGTTCCCTTTTCCTACAGTAAATCTTTATCCTTTCTTATGGTTCCTGCTTTATGTAGATTGCTCTCCTTAGCCCATTTTAACACAGTCCCTTTAGCAAAGCTAACTGGTAGATTTAGGGGAATCCCATGTGAGCAGACATTATGTCCCTGTGGAGCTCAGGTTGTTGAACCCATTACACATGTATGTAATGTATGCAGAGCAAAGGGCAATTATGTTCAGTTCGCTTATGGCTACCAATCCAGCCCATTCTGTGAATTATCATCTGTTAAACCCCACTTTGAGGTCTGACAAGAGGACTATAGAAACAGTGGCAAAATTCATCTCATGGGCAGTAAAACTGACTGAGTGAGTTCAGAGGAATGAACTAATGCTGATGGTGGGATTATTAATAACTTACTTAGTTTTCAGAATGTATTAGTTTCATCCTCAATTTGAAACACGTGCATCTACTTATTGTATTTTACTGAAATGCTGTATTAGGCCTAGCCTGAGTAAGTCCAATAAGCCATTGTGCTTTATGGACTATTTTATTGAGAATAAACTAGACATTCCGTGTGTGTTAATTGTCATTAAGTTGCTTCTGACTTAGGGCGACCCTGTGAATTAATGACCTCCAAGATGTCCTGTTGTCAACAGCCTTGCACAGGTCTTTTGGACTGAGGGCCTTTGTGGCTTCTTTGAGTGAGTCCATCCATCTCATGTTGGGTCTTCCTCTTTTCCTGCTGCCTTCAGCTTTTCCTAGAATTACTGTCTTTTCCGGTGACTCTTGTCTTCTTATAATACAGCCTCAGTTCAGTCATTTAGTTTCTAGGGAGAGTTCAAGCTTGATTTTATCTAGATCCCACATTTGTCTTTTGGGCAGTCCATCGTATCCATAAAACGTCCCTCCAGCACCACATTTCAAATGAATCAACTTCCTTCCTGTCAGCTTTCTTCATTGCCCAACTTTCACACTCATACATAGTAATGGGAAATACCGTGGCGTGAATTATCTTGATCTTGTTCACTAATGACACCTCTTTACACTTAAGAATCTTTTCCAGCTCCTTCATGGCTGCCCTTCCCAGTCTCAATCTCCTTCAGATTTCTTGGTTGCAGTGTCCCTTTTGGTTGATGATGGAGCCAAGGAATAAAAAATTTGAACAATTTCAATGTCTTCCTTGTCAACTTTAAAGTTGTGTAATTTTCCCAGTAGCCATTGTGTTTGTCTTCTTGATATTCAGCTGGGATCTTGTTTTGGCACTTTCTGCTTTAACCGTCATCAGTAGTCATTTCAAATCTTCACTATTTTCTGCCAGTAATGTGGTGTCATCTGCAGATCTCAGATTCTACCAGTTTTCACTCCACCTTCATCTCAATCTAATCCCACTTTCCTTATGATATGCTCTGCACATAGATTGAAGAGAGAGGGAGATAAAATATATCCTTGCCTGAACCTTTGCCAATTGGAAACCATTCTGTTTCTCCATATTTTGTCCTAATAGAAGCCTCTTATCCAGAGTACAGGTTGTGCATCAAAACAGACAGATGTTGTGGCACACCCATTTCTTTTAAAACCAACCAAAAGCTTTACTGTAATCTATGAAATGCAAGCTGATTTTCTTCTGAAATTCTCTGGTATGCTCCAGTAATTAGCATAAATTTACAGTATGCTCCCTAGTGCCTCTTCCTTTTCTGAATCCAGGCTGAAATGGCATAGCCTCCTTCATAACACCTATCCATGCCTATCAATTTGGCTGAGTGCCAGTTTGGGTTATTTTTTGCAGTAAAACTCTTCATTAGTTCCCTCATCTCTTCTCTTCAGGACAGCAACACTGTTCAGTTTATCGTTCCAGTATTTACCCAGAGGAGTGCTAAGGAAGACTGTGACTTACTTGGAACCTTCCCCTTCCCCTTCCCCTTTGCTAGTGAACTAGTAGCAAAGTATGCAGATGCTCAGCACTGTTTGGGTGTTTGATAGAAAGGGTGTTTGATAGAAAGGGACCCATTGCTCCCTTTCCATTTGTGAAGACATCTGAAGGAGACAGCAAATATATTATAGTGGTTAGAATTTTGTATTAGGACTAGAGAGACTCAGGATCAAATCCCCACTTGGCTCTGAAACTTATAGCATACCTTGGGCTGGTCCACCTAACCCACATCAGAGGTTTATTAGGATGATCTGGGAAGGGCGATGTAAGAAGCCTGAGCTCCTTAGAGAAAAGATAAAACTGGGATGGATGGCATAAGCAATTGGGGAGGGTATCTGAGGATTAATTGAGAATTATGCACACTATTGCAGCATCTATTGTACAGTGAATTGTGACCATACAGGGTGGAGATTACCTTGTTTCTTTTCCTGACAGGTTCCTATGTCTTTAATAGGTATAAAAATTAACATGTATAGCTTTGCCAGTCACTACATTTTCATGCTGGAAGTGTCACGTGTATCTGTATGGTGTAGGGGCATTGGTGGGCGACACAATCTACCACATATAGGAACAGCTGGTTTCCCAGTGGTTATTGTGGTTGTTGTAGACCCTATTTGTGGTCTCCATGACACAAAAGAGAACAGTTCTGCCTCTATGAGTGTCTCCACTTGGGTGTCGTTTCCTTTTAGACAGACATGGGGATAATGCTTTAATTGGTAGCAGTGACAATAGTCAGTGCTCATTGAAAAAGGTTCTTTTGCAGTCTGCCCTGAGCACGTTTCTAGTTAATCCTTTATCATTCGGTATGCACGCACCTGGTGCCCCCCTCCCCATGTCTACAGTTGGGCATTCACCTGTTGGGGAACCTAAGGTTCTCTTTGACAGAGTACTAATGCATTCAGTGCAGGAAGTGCAGTGGAATGCTGTCTGAAGTTTCTTTTCTACTGCCATGTGCTTGATGTTCACCCACAAAGATGATAGTAGAATTAGTAGAAAGAGGAATGAGGAGGTCAGTTGTTTTTCTTTGTCTCTTGTCACAATGTTTTACTTAGCCATCACATTTGTTAACTAGTGTGAAATTCTGTCAGCCTTCTGTTTCTCCCTTACCATACCCCAATCTGTGCCAGTATCTCTTTCTGTATCTGTTTAATATCAGATTTATAGAGTGGGTCACAACATTACTCAGGATACAGTAATATTACAGGGAAATGTAGAAAACCCTGTTAAAATCATACTTCAATCCGCAGTTTAATATCTATCTTTGAGCAAGTCATATTCCTTCCTTCATCAGGTCATAAGGGGATTGTAGAGTACTTTATGTTCAAATGTGGATCATGGATCCCATTGGTCATTTCATTCTCTTGATCTTGCTGTCAGCGCCCTGAGCCCATCTGACTCTGTCATTGCTAATGTAGAGTTCAAGTTGGAATGGATGTGAGAGATTGTATCTGGAAAGTGCTGAGCAAAGTGGTCACAGCAGGCCACTGAGTAGTCCTACCTTGTCCTGCAAGCCAGATCCAAGCAGGCCTCTGACCACCTGGAACAGTGCCATTTCCCTCCACTGCGCAGGCACAATGCTTTGCCTGGAGTATATATCTAGTATGTTTTGCCCCAGCCTTCCTCCAAGGAGCTCTGGATGGTGTACATGGTAGTTCACTTTCAAACAATATAGGGAAAGGAAAGATTCACTGGCTAGCTTTTCTTTGCATTGGTGATAAGCCACCATTTTCTCCATGGAAGTGCATGCAGTCATAAACCTGTGTACTGATTCCAAGTTGGCTAAATCTGAGGATACCTAAATCCAGTGGCTGGAACTGTGAACAGGCAAGATGGATCTTTCTACAAACCTGAAGAATACCCTAGGTTTGCAGGAAAATGTGAAATCTTTTTTAAAAAATACATTGGAGGAGGTTTTAAAAAAACCAAAATGATAAAAGCGCCTGTAGCTTTAAGCAGTGGATTCACTGAGTGGCCATTGCTAGGCAACCACAGTATTCCATGCTTTGTTCTGTCAGTAAAAGGCAGGGCCAAGGGGGCAGGGCCCTTTCCAGGCATTTGAGAGAGGACTCATTGGGGCCAAGCCTGGCTAGGGTTGCCAGCTCCAGGTGGGGAAATTCCTGGAGATTTTGTGATGGAGTCTGAGGAGGGCAGGGCTTGGGGAGGGCAGAGGCCTCAGCCAGATATTTTACCATAGACCCTATCCTCCATTTTCTTCAGGAGACAGGTCTGTGTTGTCTGGCAGCAGCTAGGGTTCCCAACCTCCCGGGGTGGCATGGAGATCACCCGAAATTATAACTGCTCTCTATGATAGAGATCAGTTTCCCTGAAGGAAATTTCTGCTTTGTAGAGTGGACTGTATGGCATTATACCCTGCTGAGGTTGCTTCCCTTCCTATACCTCCCTGCCCCCCCCCAGCTGTACCCCCAAATTTCCAGGAATTTCCCAACCTGGAGCAGGTGACCCTAGGGGAGAACTGACTGCTGTAGTTGGGAGATCAGTTGTGATTCCAGGAGATCTTCAGGTCCCACCTGATGGTTGGCAACCCTAGAAGGACAGGAGGAAGAAGGAAGATGCTCTGGGGGCTTTCAGGAAAGGGAGAAAGGAAATATTGGAGGAGGGGGAATAAGATGCCTCCCACAAATCCTTGTGGGTACCCACTTGTTGGTATATAATCTGGATGTACCCTTTTAGTCTCTAGAAAGGAAACTGTGGGGTGTAGAGAGCAGGTCTGCTTTCTCTGTAGTCATTGCTCCACATTTTTCAGCATGAGGAAGAAGTCTGAACTCTCAACAAAGCATGTGTGCTTTGCTGTGGTTAGCTTTGTGCTCTTATAGTTTGTTTGTTTGTTTGTTTGTTTGTTTGTTTGTTTTTTTGTTTCATTCAAGTTATTTCTCTTGTAATACAGAAACCTGTCCAGGTTTCTTTTGTGTTGATCTTACTTTTTTTCTGTATTATATACGAAGCAAGGCTGATCTGGAACTGTAGTAACCTGTAAATCTATAAAGCAGGGGTGGCCAAACTTGCTTAACAGAAGAGCCACATAGAACAAGCATCAGATGTTTGAAAGCTGTAAGACATGAACAAATACTACACACATGTTTTTATTGGAAAATATGCACATTTGCTTTTATTAACTTTAAATGAGACTGCCAAAAATAAAAACAAAAGGGGTAAAAACAGATATTGGTAATGATATTTATTTGTCCAATGATATTTACTTGCTTGCTAGTGATATTTATTTGTCTAAGAGAGAGGTGGAAAGAGAGTGAGAGAAACAAAGAAACCAAATAGATGGGGAGCCTGCGGGGAGCCGCACAATATGTGTGAAAGAGCCACATGCGGCTCCCGGGCCACAGTTTGGCCACCCTGGTACTGAAGTAACAGTTTTTCTTTACCAAAGTTCTGCTTTCATGATTCAATACAGCCTTAAGAACATCTTCCAGTTAACATTCCTGTTGTATCATTTGGAAATCACCTGTGTTAACTTCAAGCCCATAAGAAAAGGGCCATGAACAGACTACAGACTGTCACTTCATCTAGATTGTTAAAAGCAGCTGGTACTGTTGTTGACTTAAAACATTTGAGATTAACAACTTTTATAGAATAGTTAATGTTAAATGTCTGTAGCAGGACACTTTAAAAAGTACTCTGAAAATAAATTCCTGTTGTGGGGGTAGAGGTGGCATCATCCACATGACAGCTGGTTTTAAAATGTTTTCTTACAGGAAAGTAGAAACAGCAGTAGATCATCTAGTCCTAGTGTGAGAATGATCACTACCTCGGGACCAACCTCTGAAAAGCCAGCTCGTAGTCTTCCGTGGACACCTGATGACTCTGCAGGTAAGTTCTTGTGGATGCTGGGTTTTTTCACCAATAACTTGATTATTTATGTTAAGCAGGTATGTCTAACTGTAAAATTAGAAAGTTTAGACATAACTAGGAGTTTAAACTCCAGTGCCTCTTGTTTGCTTACCTGCCCAACCTCCAGAACATGATCCAGCATCAGTACCAGCCAGAGAAGAAAGTCCTCATGCTTGGACTACCTCTTGGACTACAGGGATGTAGTGGGAGGCAAGCAAATAGCAGCCTTATCAGGTGCTCTTTTGCTTTCTTTCACTCCTTCATTTGAGTCCGTAGTATAAGATGGGTGCACAGTGGTAGGAGAGAGCCAGTTTGGTGTAGTGGTTAAGAGTGGCGGACTCTAATCTGGAGAACCAAGTTTGATTCCCCACTCCTCCACATGCAACTAGCTGGGTGACCTTGGGTCAGTCAGAGCTCTCTCAGCCCCACCTACCTCACAGGTTATCTGTTGTGGGGAGAGGAAGGGAAGGTGATTTTAAGTCGCTCCAAGACTCCTTCGAGTAGTGAAGGGTGGGGTATAAAACCAACTCCTTCTTCACCGTATTGTACATGTGTTGCCAATGCTTCTTACAAAGCTCATGGTATTGGACATTGGAGTATCAGTTTTGTTACAAAGCAAGTAATTGTAAAATATAGAACAGTAAACAGTGTGTATATGACAAATGGGATAGATATCTTTGTATGACCTTAAGACTTAAAGGGACAATACTTCTCACTGAAATAATTGCTGATACTGGCCTAGACCAGAGGGTAGACCAACAGTGCAGCATGAAAAAGTTACTCAGGCTTTATGGGGCGAATCTTCTGGTAGAAACTGACCAGAATGAAACAGAGTTCAAACCACTACAATCCACGTGTCTTCCTACTTTTTTTTCCTGACATTAATCCACCATAGGAGTGTACACTTGTATACAGTGTGCTATAATAATATAATAATACTTTTTAAATAGGATAGAAAAATTACACGTAGAAACAGACTAGCCTTGGGAAACAACTTATACCAGTAGCATACATAGGCCAACAAATGTTGTTTTGTTTAATTCATTAGAGGTATCCTTCTGCATGACTCCGCAGAGCCCTTGAGACAGTTTTTGGTATAGCATAAAACCACAATACAACACAATATTGTGAATTAGTTGTTAAAATTGTTAACTGTCTTAAAAGTTATTTCTTTTATTATTATTATTATTATTTTATTTTGGTTAAAAGTTATTTCTTAAAAGCAACGCAGCATATTGGCTGCTTCAGATAATATTCAATAGCCTCAGACAGCTACTTGAATAAAAATACTGAGACCCTCCACATAACGAACCTGGCATGGTTACGTTTCCACTACCTAGCTATTCTGTGTGATTAATCAGTCATAAACTGCTTTATTGCATGACCAGTTGGTGTAGACAACCAGCTTTTTCTGTGTGTATACAGTAAGAAATAAGCAGATGCCACACAACAGTTAATCATCTCACAGTATCCTTTACAACCTCCTAATGAAGTCATTGTTAAAGTGAGCCCTTGCAAATATCAGACATGTTTAAGATTACTTTGAACAGTTGAAGCTCAGAAGATCTGTGTATTTTCATAACAGATACAAATGGATCTGATAACTCCATCCCAATGGCATATCTTACATTAGACCACCAGTTGCAGGTAAATCTCTGTACATTTTATTTATGCATTTTAATATGCTATGCACTATGTTATGATATTTTGGTCATTTCTTTGATGGGAGCTATTGGTTTGTCTGTTGTTGTTGTTGTGACTGTGTGAGAGAGGGGGAAAGATGCTTGGCTGACCTGTTTGATGTAAAGATAAGATGTAGAAACTGTAGTCTCCAGCATTTACATCTGAATCAATTAATCTGATGCTATCATTGGCTGTTCTAATACAGCAGCTTAGAAAAGCAAGTGATAGTTCTCTAAGATGTCTTCAAAAGTGCATCTTGTTTGGGGGCCTCCTGTCCCTTGTTTAGCACTGAAGAAATAGCTAACTACCAATGCCTTGGCATTGATACCTCTACGGGTTATCACAGAGGCCTGGGGGAGTTAGGATGCCCATCATGAAACACTTTGCTCAGGAATGAAGCGTCCTGATTGCTCTTTGTTTGCCAGGATATAGTCGTTCTGCAGATTATACCTAAAATAATGTGAAATTCATTCTTTGTGACAAATGTCTGGCTTGAATCAGTATGCTATAATGGTTTTCCAGAGCATAGGGTAACTTGTTTCTGAAAGCTGTTATAAAAACACTGCAGACAGATTTTGACAACCTGCATGCTTGAGATGATATCCCATGGTTTGTTTCTAACATGTCTGATATTATTTTCAGCCTCTAGCACCATGTCCAAACTCAAAAGAATCTATGGCTGTGTTTGAACAACATTGTAAAATGGCACAAGAGTACATGAAAGTTCAGACAGAAATTGCACTGCTGTTGCAAAGAAAGTAAGTAAAATGTGTTCGGTTCTCATAAGTGGAGGTAGCTTTTAGACTGTTATAATCTGTGTTCAATAAAGCATGACACAGGTGTAATTTCATGAAGAAGTATCCTTCTGGAGTCCATGATGACTGGTTGATATCAGTATAACTAATCTCAACATGGCCCCATCTGTGGGTACTTTCTACGAATCTTTGTATGAAAAGAAGAAAAAGCCTCAGGTTTGCAGAAGAATATGAAATCTCACCAAAAGAAATTGGGGGTTAAAACCCCACAAAATGAAGAAAGCAGTGCCTATACCTTTCAGAAACAAATGCCTTAAGTAGCCATTACTAAGCAACCACAATAATACTGCCATCCTTCAAGCCTTGGTTTCCATCAGGAAAAGGCAGGGCAAAGGGGCAGAGCCTGTTTTAGATTTTGAGAGAGAATTTGGCCGGGCCAGGCTGACAGCAAATCATTTGTCAATTTGTATGACTCACCCAGGCCCAGCTGCTCACTGCTGTTCAACAGCAGCTGCCACACAAAAGCCAGTGAGGTATAGTGGTTAGAGTTTCAGACTGGGATCTGGAATTTCCATTCTATTTTCATGAAGAAGTATCCTTCTGGAGTCCATGATGACTGGTTGATATCAGTATAACTAATCTCAACATGGCCCCATCTGTGGGTACTTTCTACGAATCTTTGTATGAAAAGAAGAAAAAGCCTCAGGTTTGCAGAAGAATATGAAATCTCACCAAAAGAAATTGGGGGTTAAAACCCCACAAAATGAAGAAAGCAGTGCCTATACCTTTCAGAAACAAATGCCTTAAGTAGCCATTACTAAGCAACCACAATAATACTGCCATCCTTCAAGCCTTGGTTTCCATCAGGAAAAGGCAGGGCAAAGGGGCAGAGCCTGTTTTAGATTTTGAGAGAGAATTTGGCCGGGCCAGGCTGACAGCAAATCATTTGTCAATTTGTATGACTCACCCAGGCCCAGCTGCTCACTGCTGTTCAACAGCAGCTGCCACACAAAAGCCAGTGAGGTATAGTGGTTAGAGTTTCAGACTGGGATCTGGGAGATCCAGGTTCGAATCCCCATTCTGTTGTAGAAAGTCACTGGGTGCCCTTGGACCAGTCACACATATTCAACCTACCTGTCTCACAGGGTAACTGTAAGGATAATCTGGAGGAGCGGAGAATGATATCAGCTACATTGTTTTCCTAAATAGTGGGAGGGAGGAGGTAATACAGGGGAAAGTGAAGTGCCTCCCACAAGTCCTTGAGTGTTTTCCACCATGCAATTCAGCCAAAGCTTTCCCATGGAGACGCTGCTGGGGGGGGGGGTAGGAAAGTTAAAAGGGGGGGGCAGATA
>NW_015169246.1:197200-236624 GCF_001447785.1 Gekko japonicus | reverse complement strand
GAAATAGTGGGTAGTGGGGAAGTCTGATGTCCCTCTCAGATCCTTGTAGCTCCCCCCTTGTTGCTACTATAATTCCATGGGAGAGGTAAATCAGTGTATTAAAAACATGCTATCCTATCTGAACCATCTTTATTTTCCTACTAGGAATAAGGCCCGCTGTGAAAATAAATACAACGAGCTCTAGAAAGAGGCTCTGGGAGAGTGGCAGGGCCTTGGGCACTCAGCATCAATGTTCCATGGCAACCTTATTTTATTTATTATTTTATTTATTTATTAGTATTTTTACCCTGCCCTCCCCGCAAGCGGGCTCAGGGCATAACCTCAGCAGGGCATAATGACACAGGGCATAATGACCATTTTATGCAGAGGAAGTGACCTCTGCTACCAGAAGAACAGTTGCAATTTTGAGCAATCTCCACCCCTCACATGGAGATTGGCAACAATTGTTACCCAGGAGGGAATGGCTGGTTGGGAGGGCGGAGTCTATGGCATTGTACCTGTCTGAGGTCCCACCCCTCCTCATACCTCACCCTCTCCAGGTTCCACCCCTCCAAGCTCCATGAATTTCCCAACCTGGAGTTGGCAACTTGATCTCCTTCCCAGCCAATCATCAACCTACCTTTACTTTCCCTTCACTCTTCAGCTTTCCATTTCTACACACACACAGACCTGCAGCCTCTTCCGTGCTCTGAAGGCCTGAGTGCCACAGAGTCCACCATTTTCTCCAGGGGAACTGATCTCTGCCATCTGGAGAGCAGTTCTAATTCTGAGTGATCTCCAGCCCTCGCCTGGAGATTGGCACCAGTGGTTTCCCAGGAGGAAAAGTAGTCTTTCTCTGCAATGGGGACCAAAGCAGCTTACATCAGGGGGAGCTGTTTTGATTCAAGCAGCCTTGAAGAGGGGGACTTAACCCTTCTCTTGCCATCTCTCACAGTACACCCGAGCCCTGACAGCAGCAGTGGGGCCAGGGACTTGCTCCCCCCCACCACCATGTCTCTCTCACACACAAACCCCGGTCCCTGAGAGGGGCAAAGCTCTGGCGCTGGCAGCCCAGGGGCCAGGGAGAACTATGCACGGCAGCCTCCTCGCACTGTCTCCCTCTCTCACACACACACATACAAATACACACGCTCCCTGAGCTCCGACAGCACACACACACTCTCTCTCACACACACACACGGACACATGCACACACCCCCAGTACGTAACATAGAACAGGTGTGAATGTGAGATGCTGTTAAAGAACATCCCCCTTCCAGGACTATGATTAGTTTCTTCACTCAGGCTCTGGTATATTATTCCTGTTGTCAGTGATCTAGTGTCCCCTTCACCACCAAGGATGCGACTACAATTCTGCAGTGAGCCTCTCAGCCTGCCTCTTCTTTTCCCAGTGACTTCTCCAGTGCCTTGGCCTTCCACAGTGTAGCTGGAACCTTCCAGGTGTCAGGCAGCAGTTCTCCCAATTACTGCAGCAGCATCTTCTGCACTTTCCTGCTTTAGTCATGGATTGAAGTAGGGAAGGAAGCACCATAGAAGACTGAAATTGAGCAGTCCCATTGTTTCTTCACTAGTAGATATCAAAGCAGTGTTTTGGTCAGCTGGACTGTGGAAGCTCTGCCCTGTAATTAACTTGGGGTCTTTTAGGCCCTTATGAAAACTAATTTATCACAAGTCGGCTTGGAATATTCAGTCATCTAAAATTAGAGGCAGAAAGTGTTTTGAATGCTTACTTCATCAATTAAATCAAATTACAGTTGAGGAGAAAATAGTCTATGTGACTCTTGTCTCTGCTATTTTAACAAGAGTTCATCTCAACATAGAAAACAAGCTATTTTGAAAATGGTGTAGAAATGGTGAAACTTTAACAGTCTGCATCACTGTGAGCCAGAAAAATCTTCCAAGTCTGTTGAGCTGGTCTTTTCTTTAAAAAAAAAAAAAAGAAAGTTGTAGAAGAGTAGTAGTGGCATGGTGAAAGCAGCAAAGATTCTTCCACTTGCTTCTCAGAAGAGAGTTACATTTCTGTAGTAAATTATTGCCTGCCTTTGTATAAATCAGATGCAACTGGTTGTTTGAGGGCCAAGGGAAGTACTGGGACAGACTCAGCCTTGTGACATAAAACCTCACCATTACATTCATTCCTCTTTGTCCCTGTACCATGACGTTTCTTATATGTCCTCTCATGCCATGTGTTTCCACTCCCTTTCACCACCTCATTGGATGTTGCTCCAAGAGATAAGAAACACACTGCATGGTGTGGCTGTAGGAGGCAAGCACATGCCGACATGGTTTTCCCCGGCAATCCCGGTTTTGCCACAATGTCAGTTTGTCCCCAAAGAGGTAACTTAACAATAATTCTTCTTTATGGTTTATAGAAGCATGTGCATAAGTTGCAACACTGCAGTTATGCAAACAGTTGAGGGTCTTAAGCATATCATGATGGATGGGGTCAGCTATTGAATGTATTCCCAGCAATGGATCCATTCTGGGGAGCATTTAGGCAGGTACAAAAGAAGGACTGACTGCTGTGTTGGGATATATATAGATATGGATCTACCAGTTAGATAACTGATTATTCTTTGAGTAATGTGATCCCCTAGTCATGCAGGGTCTCCTAATGTTCACTCATGTCTTCCTGAAGTGCGATGCATTACATTGAGTGATTGTTAAAAGGTTGCTTCTAGCTATTTATCAGATATGTAAATCATGACATTTTCTGTATGACATTCTAATCTCAACCATTTTTGTTTCAGGCAAGAACTAATAGCAGAACTGGACCAGGATGAAAAAGACCAGCAAAACACATCACGTCTGGTGCAAGAACATAAAAAGCTTTTAGATGAGAACAAAAGCCTTTCCACGTATTACCAGCAATGCAAAAAACAATTAGAAGTCATCCGAAATCAGCAACAAAAACGTCAAGGGACGTCATGATTCAGTGGGACTTCAAATTGACAATGATGCACAGAAAACTTTTTTCTTTTTTTAAAAAAATATTCGATAATAGGACAACTCCTGAGTGTTTCCTTATTGGTGTGGGCTGAATGTGTAAACTTACCTGCTGCTCTTCCAGCATCACTTCAGTATCCTTTTTATTTGGTTGAACATTGAATTGTTTGAGAAGGGTGAGAGCAGCAGCCTGAATGATCAGCAGCACTAAATATAAAGCAAAATGCAATGAACTCTGGCTGTTTGCATGCCCTTGTGTGATGGCTAGCCTTTACAAAGTGACTGAGCGGCTGCTACATTGTAAGATCTTTTGGTGTTAATGCAATAAGAGCAATGTAGAAACCTTCCATTTTTTAGAAAGTTTTGTTTGTTTTTCATCCATGTCAGGCCATTGGCAGGATTTGGTCCGGGGGAGGGGGGGATTGTACCTTCCACCAAGCTCAAGAAGTGATGGTGTCTGAACATTCTCCCCTTTTGAATAGTCTCTTCTTCCACATTAAAATAAATGGAAATTGAAGCAGATTTACTTCATTTATATCCCACCTTTCTCCCCAATGGGGACTCAAGGTGGCTTACATAATTCTCCATTTTATCCCTCAAAACAACCCTGTGAGATAGGTTAGGTCTAAGGTCACCCAGCAAGGTTCCATGACAGAGCGGGGATTCGAACCTGGGTCTCCCAGATCCTAGTCTGACACTAACCGCTAAACCATGCCTGGCTCTCTATGCTACCATGTTTGATATTTCTGTGCATTGACTAAAATGCTTGTAAATTTGCATCCATTAAAAAAAACCCCTCTGCATTTTCTTTATTATGAGGCCCAAGGAAATAGGGATGATATGGTAAATAGTTTATTCAGGTCATGTGAGCAAACTGACCCTAAAGACTGATAAAGCAAAATGGGGCTCTTACATACAGGGGGTTGTTTTAAAAATTGGCCTCTCTGTCTTAACAGTTTTCTTGTAACACAGGTATTTTCTTTTAAATCTCATGACAGTAAAGGAGAGAGAATAAAGCTGTACTCCAGACACTCCTCTCCCCAGTTCTGCTGTACACCTATCCAGTCTCAGTTGCTGTAGCAACCAGCATTTTAGGTATATAACACAGCACATGCGGGAGGGAGTAGAGAACAGTAGCTGGTGAAAGGACACTGGCTGTCTTCTCTCCCCATATAATTGGAAGATGTAAAGAAATTTGCCTGGATTGTGGTATAACTATACTTTTTTTTTGGAAGAAATAATGATATTATTTAGGGTTTTTTTCCAAAATTAAAATTTGATAGTGATGCACAGAAAATACATTATGAATACCAGTTAGTTTCTCTGCTGTCATTTTTCTTTTAGAAGAACATGTCCTGCAATCCAAAGAGTGTCCTCAGGCATGACTTGGTGCTTACATCTGCCCCATGGGGTTTCTTGAATGAGAATAACAGGCCTCCTCATTATATCTGAAAGTGCTTTCAAATCTACTTCAAATTGGTGTACTTGATAACCTGCAATATGCTTTCAGTGCTACTTGAGATAAGAAGCCTGTACTAACTGGACTCTAACTTTGTTCTATTGCTTCAGACCAACATGGCTGCCCATCTTGATCTAAGATTGACTGTGTGTTCGGTTTGGTTTACTCCCAGGGAAGAGTGTACGGGATTGCAGCCTTTGTATGCCCATATGTTTTTAAGCACTTGCAAAAGTTTCAAGTTATTGAAAAACAACCCTTTTCTGAAAGAACACTGCCCGTCATCAAAACACATGCATTGAAACCCTTGAGCCGGTAGACTTGCCCCTTTTTTCAGGATCATGTTGCAAAAAACAGCCACCATGTAAAGACTTCTTGAAACTGCTGCAGCTATTCTGTATAACTAGCCAGATGGAATGGTTGTGCCCCTCCCCCCCAAAAAAATTCCATTTGTCTGCCTATACTACTGCAAAGCATTTGCAAAGGCATGGAAGAAACATGGTGGCTTCCAGTTACTAAGACGAGCCACTGTGCATGGATGCTCTTTCATGTGAAATACAGCCTTGTAAGCTAGCTTGTTCAGGAGCCATTCCAAAGTGTTGAGAACTCCCTCTCATTAATCTCCAAATTTTACCCTTGCCTTTTTTTTTTAATGTCTTGGATTTTGCTGACTTGTGCACAACGTTTATCGAAGCTAAAGGTCTGTGTTCTGAAAACAGTCTTTTCAACTTTGAAATAAATCTATTCTTGGCAAGTTCTGAGAGTTAAAAGCCATCTCATTTTGTTGAAATAAAGGCAGGTCTATAATTCCTGAAACCTTAGCAGATAATTTGATTAGTTAGCTGAAATTGATACTCGGATCAACTTAAGGGCACACATATTTATAGCAAAATGTAATTGGAAGGGAAAATAACTATAGTATTAAGAATAGCACAAGTTATCTAAAGCACTGCTATTTGCATACATCTGTCAGATTAGCCAGATGGGATGTGGTACACCCACTTCTCTACTATGAGAATGCATAGCAGCATGAAGAGCATTAACGTCATTGTATGAGTGTAAAAAGTTACAACTGAGCACCAATGACAATCCTGTTCCAATGTGACTGCTGTGAAATAAACGTGTTTTTAATTGTAGTCACAATTAATTACTACTACATTTCGTAGATAGCCACAGGTATAAAACTTTCCAGGTAATGGCATAAACAAATGATTTTAACTAACATGCTGCAGCGCATAAGGAATGGCTGCTCTTCGTGAACTGCTGTGTCACAAGACGTGCCGAGAGGCAGGGTTGGTCAAGGGTATCAGTGCTCCCTCTAAGCTGAGTTAGTGTGAGCTAGCTCACCGTTTTTTAGCCTCCGGCTCACACATTTTCGTCTTCGCTCAGGAAGTATGGCTCCAGAGCAAACTCATTTATGCAGTAGACAAATCACTCGCTCACAACTGTAATGCCAGTAGCTCACAAAGTAGAGGTTTTGCTCACAAGACTTCACAGCTTAGAGGGAGCATTGGGTATGATTGCTTACTGTCAATTAGCAGAGTGACTAGATTACCAACACAAGGCAGCATTAGAGTTTTAGATTTGCAGTCTGCTGAAGTGGGAATTCTGGAAGACTTTGATGACAAGTTGTGCTTGATACTCTTGAGCTCAGCAGGGGTAACTGTAAAGCACATACATGTAGATAAAAGTGCGAAAGGGTAACAAGAGTGTGATGTGCTGAACCTGCCCATCACTCTTGTCCCTAAATCTTTTCTTGGCCTGCATGGATATACTAAGAAGCAAGTCTCACAGAGAGAGCAATTCCTTGAAAGGCAACACAAAAGGAAAGGCAGTCAGAGGAGGGTCTGCACATCTCTTTTGCGCTTTTAAATCACAGTTGCCATCCCATGTGCACAGAGCAGAGCCACAACACAGCTCTGCTGCTGTCATGTGAATGCTGTTTAAGCTGAATTACCTGCTAGTTTTGTAGTTTACACTGCATTGCTGAAATCTTACTTAGGTCAGTAATGTGAGTGGGGACTGGGAAGGATGAGAGAACGGAAATACAACTACGTTTTCTCATTCTGTTTTTTTGCATTAAAAAAATAGGAAAAAGTGCTGAAATGCTGGTTCTGAAAAAGCTGGAAACGGTTGGCTACAGTCTGCCTGGCCAAATAATAATGTAAGAATCATATTCATCAATAGTGTGAGAAAGTAACACGAGGTAAAAATGAGGCTTGTTAACCAAAAGTTACCCAGCAAAACTTGGCAATCTATTTTGCTATTTCAGCCTCTGACATAAGTTCTAACCATGTGCTATGTGGTTCATTTAGGAGTGACACAATACACTAAAGTAACGGATCTCACTGGGAGCTGTGTTGGCTGTGCCCCAAGAACGGTACTAAGAATTTATTTTTGTCTGTAAATTAAGCAGATAAGAAGAGTGCAAACATGAGCAAGATGCCATTTTTATACAAGTTTCTGTCAACACCTGTGCTTTAAATGACAGCACAGTACAACAGCTGAAAGTTAAGAAATTGCCTTTATGGAAGACCATCACAACATCTTATTCAGGGTAGGCTTCCGGAATTTTAAAGTAGTCTGGATCTGTAATCAAGCTTTGTGGCTTAAATCCTACAAGTATGTTCTCCACCGGATGATATCCCATAACCCAATGGCTTATCCCTTGATGACTCTGCTGAAGGGCCTGAACTGAAAAGTACAGTGATGTGAAAGATCTGACTGTGTCAAATTATCACTTGTTATTGCAGCTAATTGGTGGACAGGAATCAGTGCATTTGCTCTAAGAAAAATATGGGCAAGGGAAAAGGAGGTGGCTATGGGTTCACAGCGGTGAAAAGAAATGGCCTTGTATTGTTTCTACCAGTAGCTACCATAATGATCTGTCTTCCATCATACTTCAAATTAAAAATGTATATATAAAGAATGGGAAGAAGGTCACAAGCACAAATAGTTGTTTTTGTTTCCCAGTGACTATCTAGTGACAGTTGTGGGTGTTCTTGCACGTCAACTCACTGAAATGGACATCAGAGACAGAAAATTGAAGCTGTTACTCAAAGTAACATCCAGGAATTACCTTGTATGCGGGCCAGCCTTGTGCATGCCAGAAGGTAGAAAAAATGTACATGTACACTATTTAAGAAAGACGGCACTAAACATATGGCGATTTCAGTGGGATATCCCTGCTAGTCTGCTGTAGAAAAAGAGGAGTCCAGCAACAGCATAAATAACAACATTGATTTCAGCATAAGCTTTTGTTAGTCAGAACCACTGTTTAATGTGGACTCCTATTTAATGTCATATATTTACCCATGAGGTGAATCCTATGTTTCTGGCCTGCATGCCAATACATTATTATTTATGAAATGGGCTTATGTACTAGACACAAATGCCAAAAGCACAAATCCTTTTTTAAGCTTACTGTTTGATCTAAATTCATACCATTGTTGTAAGTATCATGTAATGTGGTCTCCTACAACAAATGTTCTTCAAATGGATCTCTATTTTGCAATTTAATCTTGGATAGATAGAAAATGTACACTTCATCCTGGCTGTTACTGCCTTTCCCGTTTCCTCTCCCCAAATATGAAATGGTCTCCTGATCTAACTATTCCAGAACACTACCAGGATAACTGGAAAGATACATCCTGATGGAAAGTAAAGTCTTGAGTATGCTTTGGTGAGAAATTTGGAGACTGGGCTGTGAAGTTAGCAGTTCCATTTCATCATTAATGAAGCCAGAGTGAATCTTGAATCGTCTAGCTATTGCTGCCAATGACACTCCTCCATGCTAAATGGGTTGAGAACTGTATTCACACAATATTGACACAGATGTCTTTCCATTAACAAACACATATATTAGAGCTAAGAAAGGGGGGGGGGGAATGAAGTCAGAACCTGACAGTCCAGGAGTCAAGCCAACATAACATCATCTCTTTGCTGAGAAAGTGTCTATGTGAGTGGCCGAATGGTTTTCCTGTAACAGGGATAACAGTGACAATGTGTAGTCTTATTGCCCTTGGCTGGGAGAGGGAGAGGCAGCAGCTGCTGCTGCTCCCACATAAGTGTCAAACATTTAACATAACACACTTACCATGAAACACTGCAGTTGTTGTTTTCACATGGAAATAGACTCATCCATTATTTGCATATTTCTCGTACTTCTGTTTTTCACTTGACTTATTTGGCCTTTCCCAAATAGTAAGGTCTGGGGTTCATTAATTTAGGAGTTCTATAGTTAGGCTAGTGAGCCTCTTGTGCTGTCTGAGACGCCGATGATATTTGCTGATTATTATTGGCTAATCAATAGCTTAGGTATTTGATGTTTTTATCTATAAGGTTTTACCCACAGCAAAGATTATTTAATTGTATATTTTTAGTACTTTACATATGCAGTGCAGGTTATAAATATGCTGGTGAGCTACACAGGTTTAACCTGTGGACACCAGATTAGGATACATTTGCCACCTACAGAAATGACAGAAATTGTGAATTAAACCAGGAACTGTATTAATTTGTTGAAAACTAGCAGTTTCCCAATGAGCACCAAATATCAATGTGAACATGATGGCAAAGATTCTGAAGATCTGGGCAGAGGACATCACATCACTGTAAAGCAAGAAGACTGGTAGCCCTTGGTTCCCTTGGGGGCATAAAATGGAAGAGGATGGCATACAGGGGCTCTTTGTACATATAGCAGACATGAAAACTTTACCTGTTTCATTTCCCGCTTTCCTTGCTTGCCCTCCCAACTTTCCAAAGTTATTTATCCATTCCTACAGTACTATCTATTGAAATAGTTGAATGTACGGTGCATTCTTAAACTGATAACCCAAAATTTAAATTTTGTTTTTGCTAAATATAAGCAGAATATCTATGCTGCTCACATATACAGCAAGGAATTACCAAACTTTACCCCAATTACCTGAATATGTTAAAATAAGGGTTCTCTGATCAATACCACTTCTACAAAGTGTGCTGAGTTTAAAGCATTGTGGTATGACTGGGACATTTTTCCAACTGCAGTGATCCACTTTTTCCCCACATTGAGGCAATGTTGGTTTCCTACCAACCTAGGCGGGCAATATTTCACCAGAGTCAGTGTTGGGGCAGGATGCTCACAGAGGTTTCCCTTCTTAAAAATTTCTGGAGAGCAACTTTTCTTCACAGCAGAAGGTGGCCATTCACCTGCACCTCCATTTTTAACTTCTTCATGGATTGTCTTCTTGAGGATAACAACTTTTTGATCAGAAAATCCGGAAACTTCTATGGAAAACAACACTCCGCTCTCTCCCCTTCACAGGCTTTCTCTCTCCTCTCTAACTTCCCTACAGTTAACTGGAATAAAGGCAATGCTTCCTGGAAGGGCAGATATTTAATCTTTGGGCCAAACTAGACATTGATGGCATCCTTGTGGCTACCGTGAGGATACCACCACTGTTTTAAAGTGATTTTAAAATGCTGTTAGGGCCCAATCCTAATGGAGCCCTCAGCATGGCATTCTTCTTTTCCTCCTGTGAGAAAACAGCTGCACACCTCCACATCTGTTCCGGAACTTCATAAGGCAGAGGGAGGGAAACAGGAGTGCTTCAGCATGCCACGCCGCAGACCCAGCCAGGATCAGGCCCTCACAGGGGTCTTCAACCGCTTTCAAATGGCAGTGGTGTTCCCGTGGCAGCCACAAGAATATCGACGTCTTAGTGAATGTGATGATATCCTTGAGGGCAAGTCTGAGACCGACAAAATGATGTTTTTTGAACAAGCAACACTTTCATTCAGGGGCGTAACCAGAAAAGCTTGGGTGGTGGGCATTGGGAAATCTGGGGGGCAGGGGAGGGGGGAAGAGAAAGATCCCATCAGCAGGCAGGCAGGTGAAGAAGAGAAGGGTCTTTCCTTACCTGCTGGCCACAATCATTTCCCTCGGCCACTACGTGAGGAGAGCAGCAGAGAGTACATACTCACCGAGTACTAATTGCACCGCTCTGGCTCTCCTCCTGTAGTGGCCAAATCAAACAAATGCAGCTGGCAGGTAAGGGGAGGGCAGTGGGAGTTGTGGGGAATGGGCCATGAGTGAGGGGGCACTGCCCCTAAATGCCCTACTGTGGCTATGGGCCTGCTTTCATTATCTTTCATAGCTATGCCCCTGAAAATTGCCAAAATGGGGGGAAACACTTCCAAATGCTGGTGACAATTTTTAGAAAATCTCATCCCTTTTAACCCCTAGGTCCCTCCCCCCAGGGGATTTTAAACCATTCTGCATATCTTCCTGGTAGGTTTCTCTCCCCCAGTTTGCTTCTTATCACTTTGTTGCCATCTATTTCCCTTCCACCCAGAAATTGTGGCAAGCCAAGTTACTCTTTTTCCTAACTCGGTTATCCTTAGTGGATTATTGACACCCCTTCCTTTAGTGCTGCTACTATTGATACAACCACTCCCTTTTCGGAGGCTCACTGGCACTCAAAAGCTCTGCCTTACACAATCTTGGAACAGGTCACCATATGATACTCAAGTAATTGTTATCAGGAGAAACTGTCTAGACACTACAATTCACAGCACATGTTAACTTAAAAGAATTGCTCCCTTCTAATCAATGTGTTGACTGTCTATGAAGTGTCCATTAAATATTGTGATGTCTCTGTTGACTGCATGTCTGCCAGGGGCTTGATTGTACAAAAAATAGAGTTATAGATTGCATATACTGTTCAGAAACATTCAGTTAAATCATCAGTTTTCAGAAGAAAATTTTGATAATAGGAATTAGAGAAGAATAATAGAAGAAATGGAACCATGATGGTGCATTCCAAGAGACAGCTTAGTTTAGCCTAGTACATGTGGACACTGGATGTTTTGTAATATTTCAATCCTCAAAGAAATAGAGTCAGATACCAATGTAATGAAAGTCACCAGCCAAACCAAACTGAAGAAGAAGAGGAGGAGGAGATTGGATTTATGCCCCACCCTTCACTTGGAGTCTCAGAGCAGCTTACAAACTCCTTTCCCTTCCCCTCCCCACAACAGACACCCTGTGAGGTAGGTGGATCTGAGAGGGCTCTTTCAAGAACTGCCCTTTCAAGGACAGCTCTTGTCAGAACTATGGCTTGTCCAAGGTCATCCAGCAGCTGCAGGTGAAGGAGTGGGGAATCAAACCCAATTCTCCCAGATTAGAGTCCGCACACTTAACCACTACACCAAACTGGCTCTAAAGCTAATCAGGAACATAGACAAAGCTTCTATTTGGTGCAAAGCTTTATTGATATACTACCCTGAAGCCTGTGCTTCACTACGGTGTTTAAGTTCTGTAAATCCAGTTTTATTACTGACTAGGAAATACAACGAGTTCTAGAAGGAAGCTCCAGGTGAGTGTCCCAGCTGTGGCTGGTGGAGAAGCAGAGGGAAGGGGAAAATAGAGGGAGGCAAGCTATGTTTATTTCCTTCCACTTAGCTATAAGGCAGGGCTGTCTCAAGTCATTTTGCTGCCCCAAGTGGGGAGTATGGGAGGACAGCCTCATGGTAACAGGTATAGTTCCCTCCACCTCTGACTTAGGTTGACTTGGGGTTATGCAGTGGCAGCTAAGGTAGAAAAGCACCTCCTCCTATGCCATGTTTTCTGGGTTCCAAGGGTCTGCAAAGCGGTTCCCTAGCCAGTTACAGGGTTGCCAACTCTGGGTTGTGAAATACCTGTAGATTTGAGGGGTAGAGCCTGGGGAGGGCAGGATTTGGGGTGCAGAGGGACCTCGGCAGGTATAATTCCATAGAGTCCATTGCCCAAAGCAGCCATTTTCTCCAGGAGAACTGATCTTGGAGATCTCCAGGTGCTGCCTGGAGGCTGGCAATACTAAGGGGAGGGCCAGTCCTGTAGATTTGAGGGGTAGAGCCTAGGGAGGGCATGGTTTGGGGTGCAGAGGGACCTCAGCAGGGCATAATGCCCTGATGATTGACTGTGAAGGAGATATGGTTGCCAACTCCAGGTGGGAAATTCCTGGAGATCTGAGGGATGGAACTTGGAGAGGGTGAGGTTTGAGGAGGTGTGGGACCTCAGACAGGTACAATGCCATACACTCCACCCTCCCAACCAGCCATTCCCCTCTGGGGAACCACTGTTCCCAATCTCAGGAGAGGGGTGGAAACCACTCAGAATTAAAACTGATCTCCAGGAGGGAGGGGGGAGGAGATGCTAAGATGAAATCAGAGGGGCAGATAATGGCAGGTTGATGCTTGGCTGGGACGGAGATAGGGTTGCCAACTCCAGGTTGGGAAATTCCTGGAGATTTGAGGGGTGGAGCCTGGAGAGGGTGAGGTTTGAGGAGGGGTGGGACCTCAGATAGGTACAATGCCACAGACTCCACCCTCCCAACCAGCCATTCCTTTCTGGGGAACTACTGTTGCCAATCTCGGGAGAGGGGTGGAAATCACTCAGAATTACAACTGATCTCCAGGAGGGAAGGGGGAGGAGATGCAAAGCTGAAATCAAAGGGGCAAATAATGGCAGGTTGATGCTTGGCTGGGACGGAGATAGGGTTGCCAACTCCAGGTTGGGAAATTCCTGGAGATTTGAGGGGTGGAGCCTGGAGAGGGTGAGGTTTGAGGAGGGGTGGGACCTAAGACAGGTACAATGCCATAGACGCCACCCTCCAAACCAGTCATTTCTTCCTGGGTAACAATTGTTGCCAATATCCAGGTGAGGGCTGGAGATCACTGAAAATTTCAAGTGCTCTTCAGGTAGGAGAGATCAGTTCCTCTGGAGAAAATTGTGGACTCTGTGTCATTATACTCTGCTGAGTTCGCCACAGCACATGGATGCTGAGAGCCCAAGGCCTTGGCACTCTCCCAGAGCCTCTTTCTAGAGCTCATTTTATTTATTTCCATAATGAGCCTTATTCCTAGTTATATATAAGGAGAGATGATGTGAAGTTTGAAAGGTAACGTTTGTTGTAGGAATTCTAATGGAGAAGACTGTAGTGTAAAGGATGAAGTGAGACATATGGGGGGTTTCTGTACTGATGGACCTCTCTGTAGACCACAGCGGTGGTTCTGCCCTCATGTGCTAGGATCACCAGGCTGCTTGGTGACCTCACTCAGGAGCAAGCTCCTAGAATGGTCCTTTACTATCTCCCCATAAACTCAATTGTCATGCTGGCTGTTATAAGAAATGTCTATTCAGAAGTCTTGAATCGCTAATTTGTGTAACTGTACTCAACTGTCTGCAGTCTCTTTTAACTGTGTTTTTACCTCAGAATATTGAGATCCACAGCTGAGCAATCAGAGTGAGGTGGGTGCAAACAGTCAGGTATTACCTCAGAACTCTGAGCTACATAGTGGACCAATGGGGGGGGGCAAAGAGGCAGCAGTCTGCTAGGAACATAGAAAACAATTTGAGCAACACATTTTGCCCCTTTTTTACCCCCTTAGGAGTTCTGTTTCTCAGAAATCTCTTCATAGTGGGGGTTGACATCATGGTAGGAATGCACTCCCCTTATTTTGGGTTTCTTGGTGCAGGGGTTTGACCTGGGCATTGGATTGGGGGGGGGGGTGCAGGGCTTACTTCTTCTTTTTTTTTTTACAAAAATGCTTCTCATTTATGTTACATTTAAGAAGTGGGACATAACTACGTATTCAAAACAACATCCAAGCAATCAGATACTGAGCAAGTTCATATGAACCAATTTTCTAGAAACCACATTGTGAGAAGTTAAGTAACCTAATACAGGAAACCAGTTTTCTACAAATTTGGGGTATATTTCCATAGTGGATGGGAGTGTGGCTAAGCTGGGCCAGCAGCATCACTAAGGTGATCCTGCTGGGGTGGCCTCCCTGATGGATTAAAGTGCCCTGGCCCTGCTCCTACACCTAACAAACACCCACCTGGTGTAAGGGGGGGGGAGGATTGTGTTTAAAGGCATCAGGGAGACTGGCCAGCAGCAGTGCTAAGGAAATCCTGCTAAGCAAGCTTCCCTTATGGCTTTAAGGACTCTGCACCCCTTCCAACCCTTGACAGGCAGTTGTCTGTCAGGTGTAGGAGGGGTAGCATGTTGGAAGGCATTGAAGAAGTTGGGCCAGCAGGATTGCTAAGGAGATGCTACTTGGGCAGTCTCCCCAATGGATTTCAATGCTCTGCCCCTACTCCTGCACCTGACAGAAAACCACCTGTCAGGTAAAGTAGGGGTGTGTGGGAGTGTGTCCAAAGCCACTGAGGAGGCTGCCCAACAGCATTGCTAAAGTGTTTCTGCTTAGGCAGCCTCCCTGATGGATTAAAGTACCCTGGCCCTGCTCCTAGACCTGACACACACACACCTGTCTAATGCTGGGGGATAGTATGTTTAAAGGTATCAGTGTGGCTGGGCCAGCAGCAGTACTAAGGTGATCCTGCTGAGCAAGCCTCCCTGACAGCTGTAAGCATCCCACCCCCTCTCCTACACCTGACAAGCAGTTGCCTGTCCAGTGTGGGAGGGGTATTGCAAGCCATTGTGGAGGCTGGGCTGGCTCCCTGATGGCTTTAAGCACCCTACAACCTCTGCTGCACCTGAAGACAACCACCTGTCAGGTGTAGGAAGTGGGAAGCATGTTGGAAGCAATGGGGAGGCTGGGCCAGCAGCATTACTGCACCTCATGGGTGGTTGGCCATTCCTGATTTCTTCAACTGTCATTAACTCTCTGCAGTCTCCTGTAACTGTTTTTTTTTACCTCAGAACACTGAGCTCTGCAGCTGACCAGAGGATGAGGGGTGCAAGGAGGCAGAAGCCTGGCAGCCACATAGGAAGGAATGGGGGAAACACATTTGACCCCTTTTGACCCCCTTAGGTGTCGAATTTCTAAAAATCCCTTCTTAGTGAGTATCTACATCATGGTGTCAGCTAGCTACCGTGTTTCATTCGTATTTGTCCTTTCCTGCCTGTGGCGCAACTGTGCATGCTTGCTCTGCTCACTTGCTGTAAACAGCGATAGGGAGGCACTCGTGAGACCGTGCGAACTGGCGCTGCCAGACTGGGTTATCTGACTAACCTTGAGGAGGAGGGAGGGCTTGCGTTCCACTGTTGGTGTGAATATTTCTGCTCTCATGAGACATGGAGACTCTCCCGTTCATTATATAATCTCCCGCCGGGTGAATTCCCCCGCACGCGCTTGGATTTAATTTGCTTTAGCCACTTGCAGCATTATGTTATTTGTACTGATGCACCCGCCCGATTGTCATTCCTAACAATATCCCTGTAGATCATGGCAACGGACCTGTAGTCTAGGAAAGCATAACGATTCCCTGGAAATGTGTGTGGAGACTTACTTGCTGTTGAACCTGACACATAGTAGGAGTGCTCTCCCCGAATTTCATTGTTGTGTACCAGGGAGACCGTGCACGCGGTTGGGCCCACACATGGCCATGCGAACTAGTGAAGCTTCACATCCAAGGACAATAGAAGTGAAGGATCCAAGAAATAACCAACCGGCCAGCCCATATCCTAGTAGGAACCAATACGGGGAGTTGTTTGTTAATAAACCTATCACGGGTGTGGGTGTTAGGTGTGGTTAAGAACGGGAATATAAGCAGGCCATGGGTCCTGCAAGTTATCTCAGGTTCTCCTATGCATGAATAAAGTATGAGCTGAAATCACTACGCTATGCCCCAGTCTCAGTACTTTATACTGGCGACGAGGAAGGGGATCCCGTTGAGTGAGCTGGACTCTTTGACAAGCCAAGCCCTGAAGACCATTCCATCCAACGCTGCCATGCCACGCATTGCTCATGATCAGCACCACACTGGGCACCACTCCCCAGAACATAGCTCCCCGCTTCACGTGAGAGTCATGGCTGTCGCTCCGGGACACCTCTAAGTCTTTCACCCCACACACCCCGAGTTTTGGGAATCGTGGGTGGACCAGCTCACCAGCTACTTCACCTACCATGAGGTCACCAACGTAGTCAAGAAATGGTCCCTACTCCTCAGCACATGTGGGGTGGCTACCATTCGCCTGGCCAAGGGCCTCCTGGCTCCCAAGAAGCTGACTGAGAAAACATACGACGAGATCATTGTAGCCCTTACAAAGTACTACGTGCCGAAGCCCACCAAGATGGCCAAGCGCATGGACTTCCAGGCGCACCTCCAACAGCCCGGCAAAATGGCCCCTGCTTTCATGGCCGAACTCCGACAGCAGGCGGTGTACTGCGAGTTCCAGGATGTCAAGGACATCATCTTAACCCAACTCATTTGGGGCATCCAAGATGCCAAGCTTTGCCATAAACTTGTAGGTACCGCAGACCTCAAGTTAGAAGCAACCCTACAGATGGCCACCGCGTTTGAGGGCTCACACCGTGACTGTCCACCATCTTCAACACACTGCGTGTTCCCAGCTGTGGCGTCCAACAATTTGGATGAAGAAGAAGTCCTGCACGTTCACCAGCCCAGCCACAGGAATCTGCGACCCCCATCGGGAGTGACTGCACACCCTGATAAGCCAGCTACCCAAGCATCCTGTGCTAGCTGTGGGGACATGCACGAGTGCAAGACATGCCGTTTCTGTGACGCCGTCTGCTAAACATGTGGGAAGCAAGGCCACATCGCCCGGGCCTGCTGATCCCACTGCACCTGGAGGAAGACATCCACTTACCAGAAGGACCTGGACCTGCATACACTGACCGTCAACCACCACCAGCACCAGGTAATGAATTTGCTCCCTGAAGCCCCTAACGAAATGCATGTTACCGTGTTAATAGAGGGGTCCCCCTCAATGCTCCCTCTAAGCTGTGGAGTCTTGTGAGCAAAAATTCTACTTTGCTACCACATAAATTCGTTTGTTCTGGAGCCATCCTTCCTGAGCTAAGACAAAAAAGGGTGAGACAGAGGCTTAAAAACTGTGAGCTAGCTCACACCAACCCAGCTTAGAGGGAACACTGGTCCCCCTGTCATATGGAACTGGACACGGACACCTCGTTTTCCATAATCTCTGCAGAGACCTTACAGAAACTCTGCCCGGGGGGAGGGGTCCTAAAGCAGCCACGAGGCCTGTCCCTGCGGGACTTCCAGAAGAACCCCATGGCCATCAAGGGCTGTGGCAGATTCAGGGTACAATTCAGAGACTTTGATGGCCCTTTAGAATTGCTGCTGGTGGAAGGGAGACTCACGAGGCTACTGCGACTTGCGTGGTTTGGCCCCTGGGATTTGCAGTGATGAGCGTAAACTCCATACAGCCTCAGGACTTTAATTACGTCTGTGAGGAGTTCCCAAGGGTCTTTGAGGGCACACTTGGCCGCTACTCCAGCCCCCCAGTTTCACTTGACCCTGACCCCACGGTGCAGCCCATCCGAATGAAAGCCAGGCAGGCCCTGTTAGTGTTGCGGTCCAAGATAGAGGCCAAACTGGATCACCTGGTGGAGCAGGGGGTGTTAGAACCGGTGCAGTATGCCCACTGGGAAACCCCCATCGTCACCCCGGTGAAGCCTAATGTGGACGTCAGAATTTGTGCCAATTATAAGTGTACCATTAACAAGGCACTTCAAGACCACGCATACCCGGTACTAGTGGTCAGTCACGTGTTGGCCTCCTTGGTGGGGGCAAAGGTTTTTGGTAACCTGGACTTGGCCCAGGCATATCAACAGCTGCCGGTGGACGACACCACCGCGGAAGCCCAAACTATAGTAACCCACAGGGGGGCTTTCAGAGTGCTGTGGCTGCAATTTGGGGTGAGCGTGGCACTAGGTATTTTCCAAAACCTGATTGATTGTCTCCCCAAAGGCATCCCAGGAGTCCAGCCATTATTTGATGACATTTTAATCTTTTTTTTTTTTTGGTCCCCAATGGGGAATTTTTTATTGCATTTTTATTAAAACTACAAACTATAACAGAAATAAGGGAGGGGACTACATTTAGGGGATAAAGAAAAGATACCCACTACTGACTAAAAACCCAAGAGAGGAGATCTTCTAATCATCTTGAATACACATCTAGTCTTAATCATATTGATCTCATTACAAACTGAGTCACATATTCTGTTAACTTTTCCCACATCTTAAATTTAACTGATATAAGGAAATACCCCAAAGCATCTCAATTCAAATTTTTTCAAAGGCACGATTCAGAGTCCTTCAGCCTTCACTTCTTCTTGTCCAGTCTCTTCTGCAACTTATAAGGACTTTTAGGAGCTGCTGCCCCTTTCTCTGACAAAGAGTCCTCTCCGGAAGAACCCGAGTCCAGCTCGCCACTGGACTTGCTGTCCCCTTCTTTTTCTTCCTCCTCTGGCCCTCCCAGCTGGACTCTTAGAAACTCTCTCGCTTTTAGAACAGAGTCAATCCTTTCTTTTTTATCCTTGATTTTGAAGGTGACGTCTTCTGGAATTAGCCATCTATATCCAATTGAATTTGTTTGAAGAAAAAGAACAAGGTCTTTATATTTCTTTCTCCGCTGTCTTATTTTAAAGCGAAGGATCATATTAGCCTTTTCCATTTGCAATTGTAGCAACTGCTCTTCTGTAGAAACTTGCTTCTTTTCCAGTTTTTGTACTTTCTTCTTCACCTTTTGGGTAGTGGCGTCCACTTCTTTCACCTTCATCATTTTCAAAGTCTCGCTTATCTGATTTTGTTGAGTGGTGATACACTGGGTCATTTGATGTCATCTGCTCTCTGAGATTATTCATTTGGTCCAGCAGGTGGCGCATGGAGTCTGCCAAAGTCTTTGCCAGGTCGTTGGCTCCTTCCAGTTTTGGGCTCTCAGTTACTTTCAATTTCAAATATTTCTCTTTCTCCGTCCTCTTCCCCGCCATCTTTTTCGCTTTGTTTACTTTCGCAAACTTTTTGAAAGTCTCTGAATATGTGCTTAAACGCTCGCACTCGCCTTGGTAAGTACTCCTTAGCAGTTTTAACTGTTTATACTTCCGCTCCCCCCTCCATCGCTCTAAAGTCTATGCGCTTGGGAGACGTCCCTCCCCCACTCGCCTTATCTTCTGTTCCGTGGGGTGGGGAGGTTCTTTTCTTTTTAATCAATGCTTAAATTACTCACATTCATAATCGGTCCACGGACCTCGTTTACACTCCATTTCTAACTCTCGATCTCCTGTGCTTGCCCCGGTCAGCGTCACTTCGGTCTCTCAGCATGAAGAACCATCAGAGCAGAGAGGTGCCTCAATTCTCCGGCATTACGCCATCGAAGAGGCAACCTCTCAAAAGCTCCATGGCCAGGGTCCCTTCAGCCGGGTCCCTGGGGGAGTAGTGAGCCTGCACACAGCTGGAGCGCAGCTTCACCCCGGGAGGTTCAGGAGGTGAGTCTGCTAGCGTGCCGCCATCAACCGGGAGAACCGATGACATTTTAATCATGGCGCCAGACTCCGAGACCTTTGCAGCACGGCTCTGGATGGTGCTCGAGTGCTTCAACAACGCCAGCCTGAAGGTGAAATGGGAGAAATGCCTTCTGGGGAGTGCCACGGGTGGAATTCTTGGGGTTTGCAGTGGATGCCCAAGGAATTCACCCTACACAAGATAAGATACGTGCTATCAGTCAAGCGCCCACACCCTCATCTAAGGCGGAGTTACAGGCCTTCCTGGGACTTTTAAATTTTTATCACTCCTTCCTTCCCCACTGAGCCTCTTCACAGACTCCTCGACAAACAGGCTCCATGTGTCCAGGGTTCTAAACACACCGCCGCCTTCCAGGTGGTAAAAGAACTGTTGGTCACCAATGACGTCCTCACCCACGTCGATGAGTCCCTGCCCATGGTGTTAGCTTGCAACACTTCTCCCTACAAGGTGGGGGCGGTCCTGGGACACCGGCTGGCCGATGGCTGCAAGGTTCCCGTGGCCTATTACTCTTGTACGCTGTTGGCAGCGGAGCACAACTACGCACAGATAGACAAAGAGGCCCTTGCTATTGTGGCCGGCATGAAAAAATTTCACAACTACCTGTATGGCCAGGCCTTCATGATTTTTACCGACCACAAACCCCTCTTGGGCCTGCTTGCTCCAGACCGCCAGATGCCCCAGATTTTGTCTCCCCAGGTGCTACACTGGTCCATCTTCCTTGCAGGCTACCAGTACTCACTGATTCACCACCCTGGTAAGGCGATGGGCCACGCAGATGCCCTGAGCCGCCTCCCGCTGCCTTCCTCTGACCCTGACCCGGCACACCACATCACCTTGCTGGAGGACCTGCCCAACTGCCCGGTTCAGGTGGGGGAGGTGTCACAACACACAGCCCGGGACCGCATCCTCTCCTGGGTCCTGGACCTGGTGGGGAGGGGGTGGTCTACCAGCCCAGTGGGACCTGAGTTTTCAGCATTCTCAGGCCATCACGATGAGTTGCCCTCCCACAAAGGGTGTTTGTTGTGGGGAAGCCGAGTGGTGATACTGTCACCCCTGCAAGGGTGAGTACTCACCACCCTACATAAACACCACCCGGGGATAGTCAGAATGAAGACCCTGGCCCAGAGCTATGTATAGTGGCTGGGGTTGGACAGTGAGGTTGAGGATACTTTAAAGTGCTGCCAGAAATGTCAGGAGTCACGACCCGAGCCCCCGAAAGCACCGATGCGACCCTGGGAATCATCCCATAAGCTGTGGACAAGACTACATTTGGACTTTGCCGGGCCCTTCCAGGGACAGATCTTCTTTATACTAGTCGATGCTTACACAAAGTGGCTGGAGGTGACACTGGTCCCATCGACCTCATCCCAGTCAGCCATCCACGCAATGTGGCGGATCTTTAGCTCCCATGGCATACCGGACTCTTTGGTAACTGATAATGGCACAGCCTTTACCTCCACGGAGTTTCAGGAGGTCATGCAATATTATGGTATACGGCACATAGGCTCCACTCCCTTTCACCCCGCAACCAATGGCCAGGCAGACTACGAAAGAGGCACTGCACCGCATGGACCGGGGGGACTGGGACTACAAGCTGGCCACCTTCCTATTCGACCAGCGTATGACCCCTCACTCCACCACCTGCCACAGTCCAGCGTTGCTCATGGGATGTCACCTTACAACCCGGTCGGACCGCCTCCATCCAGACCAGGCGCCAGAACACAGCGCAAGCCCTGATGACCAGGAGGCCCCGCAAGGGTTCTTCCCGGAGGAACCCATGTATGCCAGGAACTATGGCCGTGGTCCCACCTGGGTTCTGGCAAGAGTTGTCCGAGTGACCGGGCCCCTCTCATATGAAGTCTCCTGTGATGACAGCCAGCTGTGGAATCAGCACATTGATCAACTGTGCCACTGCATCCTACCCATGGCCCCGGAAGTATACGACGACGACCCTTCTCCCAGGGAACCAGAGGCTACCAGTCCACCTCCTCTAGAGACAAGCGCTCTACCCGGAAGGGAGGTCAGTGGCAACGCGGAACCGACAGGCAACCCAGAGCCCAGCAGCACACCAGCCCCAGCATTACAGACAATAAAAACCAATAAACCAGCAAAATCTGCAGAAATCAATGGGCTTAGATGGATATAACTTTGTCTGGGATAGCACTGCCAGATGCCTTACCCTTTAAAAAGTCCGAATCTGTCCAGAAAAATCAGGTTTTCTCTCCACCTTTCAATTGTTTTCAGACTTTTGTCATCTAATTGCCTCCTTATTTAGTTTTTTTTACTTTTGGTGTACTAGAAAAAAATATTTTTGATGACCTTTGTAGCAATGTGGTCTCGTTTTTTCCCCTTGCCATTGTATCTTTTTCCAGAGTTTGTGCTCTTTCTTTTTATTTTTGCTGTCTACATTTGTTACTGTTCCTTTTATTTTAAGAAGCTCTCTCTTTTTTATTGCTTCCTCAGTTCTGCTCATTAACCACATTGGCATCCTTTTGGATTCTTATACATTTATTAATTTGTGATATACATTTTAAATGCACTTTAATTATCACTAACTTTCAAGCTTCTTCATTTGAGCTACTTGACTTCTCAGTAGCATTCCTTTGGGGGTTCCGCCTTTGAAATTAAATGTGGCCCACAATAGACTTTCTAGACAACCTTTTCCTTATGAATTTTATAGTTACTGTCCGCAATCATTTTAAAAAAAGAGTTACCAACTCATGTCATATCCTGGGCACCATTCCTTCATTCTATTTCGGGACTCCTCTTCCATGACCAATTGTTCCAAGATGCAGTCATTGATTATAACCCAAAGTGTTGTCTCCTTTATCATGCCCCAGATTTTTATTTACCCATTCTACCTGAGAGTAGTCAACATACTGACGCTTTGCAAAAGAGCATAAGAAAAAAACTGAAGATCATGATTTACATTTCAACAGAGGGGAGACAGGAATCCAAAGAATGTCCAAATGTATGTACACAGAGAAGCTTGGGGGTAAGGCTTGGATTCTTATGTTACTCCAATGTCATGAGAACCCTCAGTGGCACTACTCCTTCGTATTCCCTCCCAAGTACTTTGAATACTCTGAAGTGCTATATAAATGCTTAAGTATTGTCATTAGTATTGCAGGGACTCTGCAATACAGCAGGTGGAAAACCTTGAGGGTGCACTCAGCACTAAAAATTGTTTAAACAACAAGAACTCCTAGGAGCACATTAACTCTAGGCAACTGGAAATCACTTTCCAGAGTGGGCTATTCAATGAGAATCATTCAGTTCTTTGAAATGTAAGCTATTTTCAAGTCATTTAGTGCAACAAATGGGACCAGTACCAATCTGTTTCTTCAAATTTTCCTTAATTTAGAACGGACATAACTGCTTTTTTATTCTAATGATCATTGCAAACTCATGTAGAAAATGTAAATGCACAATTCAGAGTGATCTTGCCACGCAAGGCATAGCCTCTATTAATGCATTCCAATTTGTAATTCTTTACACAGCGTGAGATTAGAAAGCTGTGATTGAAATTAATTAGGTTAAGTAAAGTTTATCCCCCCCTGAGCACTGCTGTTTGAAGAAAGAAATGGCAAAATACTAGCTACATCTGGCCCTGCAGGAAGCAAAGGCGTCACGCATGCGAGCAGTGCTGCTTAGCTAGACTTTCCATGCTGCTTATTTGGCACACCTTAAGCACCATGTGCTCCCTTTCTAGGAGTTAATTGAGCCTAAACTAAATGCTGACACCTTGCAAAAAAAAAAAAAGCAGTCCCCATCTGCAGCTATGGACATTTCAGGGACTGATCAGTGAAAAGCAATATATAAAGAACTGTTGGGTCTTTAATGCTAGGAATCAGAATAGAGCAGCAGCAGACAGGAGCACAGTTGAAGAAGTCCAGCTCTTTCTCTGCATAAGACCGGCAGTGGCAGCAACCTCCTCCCTATTCCTGCCCTCACAAAGCCCTGGAATGGACTCAGACAGTCTAAAACACCAGCTTGGATTAAAGGAATAGAGTTGTCAAAAACACCACAACAACCACTCTTTGAGGTGAATTGTTTTTCAAGAGCTCATTCAAAAAAGTTAGTACCACAGCCTATTCAAAAAAGTTAGAATACACTACATCAGAATATCAGGGGAAAAGCAATTTTTAAAGCAAATGTACAAATGTGAAAAACTATCAGAAAGCATACCAAACTGAGTTGCCATTATGTATTACAATTTTGAAAAAGATCAACAGTATCATCACATTAAAAGGGGTTCCTTTTCCCACTGTTGGTGGACTTGCCCACGAATTGTGGAATTTTGGAACGTTCTACTGGAAATTAAATGACTGACAGGCCACACACTCACTAAAGATCCTGCTTTTATTCTTTTAAAACTATGGCCAAAAAACAAACTACAAAAAATGGAAAGAGATTTGATTTCGACATTACTCACAGCTGCAAAAAGTGTTATCGCCACACAATGGAAGCACCAGTGTATACCAACCACAGATCAATAGCTTCTTAGAGTCTAGGACTATTTTATCTCTGCTAAGATATTTGACTGGGCCACTCAACAAGAGCATTCAGAGAGCTATAATAATTTAATGGAGAAATGGACTCCTTTGATTGAGGCACAGAATAATGTATCAACTAATATACCGCAACCTCAGAGGGCAGATTTCCAATCTCTTTACTTGTTTTTTATATTGTAGAATGTGATTTCACATATTAATCTTGTTCTATACTTGAACACATTTCTAGTGGTGATCATACTACACTACTTTGGTAAAGTGATATTGAAGTTCTCACCAATTGCAGTTGTTTAATCTACTTCAAGAACTATGTTATTGTATTGTTTGACCTTGTTCAGTGCATTGTTGTTTTTTATTATAACATTTCATAATAGCAATAAAGTATTTTTAAAAAACAGTATCACCACATACCTTCATACTAGCTCACTAGCACAGGAGAAGCACATATGCACTCCATTTGTGAATTTCACCATCAAAGTCACCATATGGCTACAGATTGGGGGGAAAGCATTTAATCATTTTTCAGATGTTCAAAACTGTATCACAAAAGTTCTACGCATGTATTTTCAACTTTCCTGGTGCTGTCCCTGCCCCCCATCTTCCTTCTGTCTGGGCCATTTTGCCTTCCCACCCCCCTGAAGCTAAGCATTTTTATGTTAATCAAGTGTTCTAAATTAGATCACAAATACTTTCTGCATTCTTGCACTGCTGCCTGGGAACTGAAGTCCATTCCAGTAAATTCTGAGCATACACCAACATAGTAACTGCCACTAACTGATTAATACCATGGACAGCACAGGCACAAAAATAGCACCTACATTTGAAATGTAGCTTGTCTTAAACAATGCATGATCTTCCCTTGATGATCTTCCTATACGTAAGCCCAGCAAGCCAGTAAATTGGGAGCATGCACCAGCAGTGGCTACCCAGCGCTTGCCATGCTGAATGGCGCCATGATGCAGACACAAAACTGCTCGAAATACTGCTCATCTTAAATGGCAAAAGAATTCATGAGTGCAATCACAGGAGATGTTCAACTTGAGATAAAGCAGTTATTTGCAATTCTAATAGGTTGTCGGTATTTGCAAGTTTCTTTAAACAGAGTGCTCCATTATTTGTTATTATTTAATTCAGTGGTCTTTATGATGGAAAAAAGAGCAGCACTTTAAAAAAAAATTGCCCTCTGCATTTTCAGTCTTTTACATACATGTACACACGTCTAGCCCAGACCCATAAAGAACAGAAAATAATTGAGAAAGAATACGCAAGAGTATTGCTTGCATGTTCCATTCTCACTCTCTATTCTCCTCCATTCCTACTCCACCATACTTGGAAGATCTCATGCACCTTTGGGCCATGGTCTGACAAGTAACTAGGTCAATAACTGAAAAACCAAAGCCAATTCTGGAAACTGCTGAGGACACTGTGTCAGGTTGCAACTTGTACTGGAGATATGGCTTCAAACTGGTAAGTTAGTCCATTGTTCGCAGTGACTTGCTAGGTTTCATTGCAGACTCTACAGGCTGCTTCATACATTTTTTTTTTTTAATTTCATTAAATTTATTAATTGCCCACCCCGCAAGCAGGCTCTGGGTGATTTACAACCATTGTAAAAGACATTTAAAATATAATCAGTAAATATATAATTTAAAACCGATCCAGATAGTGACAAAACCCATCCAGATAGTAACATTTACCGGCAACACTACTGTCCTGCATAGCATTCTGCTGGCTGGGTGTACATTGATATTTTTGAGTGTAAATCTAAAAATATAAAGGTATATAAAAACACATTTTCATTTACAACTCAGAAAGACTGGGTAACTTATGGGCCAGGACCCTGGGGATGACATGAAGCTGTCTTATACTGAATCAGACCATTGGTCCATCAGGGTCAATACTGTCTACTCAGACAGGCAGCAGCTCTCCAGGGTCTCAGGCAGAGTCTTTCACTAGGGATGGGCACAAACTGAACCATCAAGCAAAATTCATTATTTAACAACTGCTTTCTGGTCCCTGAGAAAGCCACAAAAACAGCTGGGCAGCAGGGAGCAGTGTGCTCCACACCACTCAGCTGTTTGGGGCTTTCTTGTGCAGTTTAAAGGGACTGCACAACAAAGCCCAAAATACCTGAGCAGCAGGGACCAGGCTGCTCTTCCTGCAGCTCAGCTGTTCTTTGAGCTTTCTGTAAACCCCATTTAAAGAGACTGTGGTCCCTTTCAATGGGGTTTGCAGGGCCATGAACCACAAACCGGTTCGGTTCATGAACAAACCTCCTGGTCCAATTCAGTTTGTGGTTCAGCCACGAACCAACACAAACCGCATTTTTACAGTTATGCCCATCCCTGTCTTTCATATCACTTACATTATCTGCTATAGACACTTTATATTTTTAGATCACAGAGAAGGTTCATAGCTTCTCTGGAGAGTCTCATCAACCTCCCATTTTGAACAACGCATTGTGAACATTAATGTGCAAGCATAGTGGAGAAAGGTGGCAGAAAGAGGGATTGAACTCTATGCAGCCCTTTCTCATGGGAACAGATGAGAGAAGCGGCATGGTTAGTGTGGCAGACTAGGACCAGCTCAGGCCAAGGTCAAATCTTCACTCAACTATGAAGCTCACTGGGTGGTCTTAGGTGTCTCTCTCTCTCTCTCTCTCTCTCTCTCTCTCTCTGCCTCACCTATCTCATAGTTATTGGAAGAATAAAATTAGGAAAGGAGAATCATATATGCTGCCCTGAGGAAGAAGTGTGGCATAAAAGAGATAGTGGGGGGGGGGGATTGGTTCCTAAAAGTTTATGGGTCAGAAAAGAGAGAGCTTCCCAGGACACAGCTAGATTTGCTCAATATAAAGAAACAAAATGAAGCTCTGATTTCTGGTAAGGATGGAAGGGGAGATGAGGAAAGCCTACAATAACATTTCCCCCCATTTCTTTGTTTCTATTCTATATTATTTTCATTGAACAAATTAGCAGGATAAAAAGAGGAAATAGATTAGCAAAAAAAAATATCAAAAAATTACTGGAACAACAAGCAAAAAGCTGCCAGTTGCCAGCAATAGCAGACAGGAAATAAAGAGGGATCCTGTTGAGAGACATAAAAGCCACTAAATGTATATTGCTGTAATTCCTTAAATACTCTGTCTTTAAATAGCTTGAATCCAGTGGAACCTTTAAGACCAACAAAGTTCTATTCATTGTATAATTCACGGTAGATACAGATGAAGTGTGCTTGCACAAGAAAGTGTATACTGTGAATAAAAATTTATTGGTCTTAAAGGTGCCACTGGACTCAAACTTCATTCTGCTGCTTCAGACCAAGACGGCTACCCCACCTGAATTTAAATAGTTTAAACACTAGATGGCAATATAAGCATTACTTTATGCAAGCAAGATCCCAATACACAAAGTTGTATGTAACCGCTATTACAATGGAAAATGTACATAGTGAAAATGTGTAATCTCATTTCTTTGGCATGTGGAGTTAATTATGTATAATTTATATCATCTCTATTTTAATTCTATGAATTAAATGCCTTGAATAGATTTGCACTTTCTAGACCTAGAGTAGCCCACTATAACAATTTCTCACTCTTTCTTAACCATGCTCACTCAGAGATAACATTCATTAATTTTATTGGTGTTTACTTACTAGTAAATATGTGTAGGAACTCAGAATGGATGTAATGTGTCTTTTAGTAAGATGCTTCATCCATAGCTGCTTATGGAAAAGGACCATAGCTCTGTGGTAAAGTATGTATTTTGTATGCAATAGGTTCAAACCACAGTCTATTTAAGATGATCTTAAATTGAAAAGCTGGGAAAGAAACCCACCTGACATTTTACTCAGCAGCTGCCAGTCAGTACAAACATTTTCTTGGACAAATCAAGAGTCTCTAGCCAATCCATATGGTATATTCATCAGAGGACAACAGAAATTATAATATGATCTTTTATGGTCAGGCTCCAATCCATTCAAAAGTTGAATAGAAACAGAAATTCCAATTGGTGCAGTGTATCATAATTTCCCTCCTCATGAATCACTGCCTTGTTGTGGCGAGGGGGCTTTCGTGGTTCGATGAGGCTGTGGGCTATGCCGTGGAGGGCCACCCAAGACAGACAGGCCACAGCAGAGAACTCAGACCAAGTGTGATCCACTGGAGAAGGAAATGGCAACCCACTCCATTATCTTTGCCAAGAAAACCCCATGGACAGTATCAAAAGGCTAAAAGATATGACGCCAGAAGATGAGCCCCTCAGGTCGGAAGGTGTCCAATATGCTACTGGGGAAGAGCAGAGGGCAAGTACAAGTAACCCCAGAAAGAGTGAAGCGGCTGGGCCAAAGCCGAAAGGACGCTCAGTTGTGGATGTGTCTGATGGTGAAAGGAAAGTCCGATGCTGCAAAGAACAATACTACATAGGAACCTGGAATGTAAGATCTATGAATCAAGGTAAGCTTGACGTGGTCAAAAATGAGATGGCAAGACTGAACATCGATATCTTAGGAATCAGTGAACTAAAGTGGACAGGAATGGGCGAATTTAACTCAGAAGACCATTATATCTACTACTGTGGCCAGGAATCTCGTAGAAAAAATGGTGTGGCCTTTATAGTCAACAAGAGAGTGCAAAAGTCAGTACTGGGATACAATCTCAAAAATGACAGAATGATTTCTGTCCGATTCCAAGGCAAACCATTCAACATCACAGTAATCCAAGTCTATGCCCCAACCACTGATGCAGAAGAGGCTGAAGTGGACCGGTTCTATGAAGACCTACAACACCTCCTAGAACTAACACCAAAAAATGATGTCCTCATCATCATAGGGGACTGGAATGCTAAAGTAGGAAGTCAAAAGGTAACCGGAATAACAGACAAGTTTGGCCTTGGAAAGCAAAATGAAGCAGGGCAAAGGTTAACAGAGTTTTGTCAAGAGAACACACTGGTCACAGCGAACACCCTTTTCCAACAACCTAAGAGGCGGCTCTACACATGGACATCACCAGATGGGCAACACCAAAATCAGATTGACTATATAATTTGCAGTCAAAGATGGAGAAGCTCTATCCAGTCAGTAAAAACAAGACCTGGAGCTGACTGTGTCTCAGATCATGAGCTACTCATTGCAAAATTCAGACTTAACCTGAAGAAAATTGGGAAAACCACTAGGCCATTCAGGTTTGACCTAGATCGCATCCCTGATGAATATACAGTAGAGGTGAAGAATAGATTCATGGGTCTAGATTTGATAGATAGAGTGCCTGAAGAACTATGGACGGAGGTTCGTAATATTGTACAGGAGGTAGCAATCACCACCATCCCAAAGAAAAAGAAATTCAAGAAAGCAAAGTGGCTGTCTGATGAGGCTTTACAAATAGCAGAGGAAAGAAGGAAAGCGAAAGGCAAAGGCGAAAAGGAAAGATTTACCCAACTGAATGCAGATTTCCAGAGAACAGCAAGGAGAGATAAGGAGGCCTTCCTGAATGAACAATGCAAAGTAATATAGGAAAACAATAGAATGGGGACTAGAGATCTCTTCAAGAAAATTGGAGAAATCAAGGGAGCGTTTCATGTAAAGCTGTCTAATAACAGGTAGAGTTGGGTGTCATCTGCATATTGGTGACACCCCAACCAAAAACCCCGGACCAACTGGGCGAGGGGACGCTGGTAGATATTAAATAATACTGGTGAGAGGATCGCCCCCTGCAGCACACCCCACTCAAGTAACCCCCTTTCTCATGTTGGATAACCAAATATTAAGTAATAAGGATATAGCTTCAACCCCCAAGAAGCCCAAATGAGCCCAATATTTCCACTCACACAAGGATGTAATCTGTAATTTCCAGACCCATTACTCTATCCAACACTAAAGAGCAGTTTTTTGAGTGGCATTTCAAGGGTGGAACTGCTGAAAACAAGGAGGCAGTAAAAATTTGTTCTGAAAGCAGAGTTTTTCTCATGATCCTTTGGATCCAACCAACAGTGTATATCTTATTTGGCCGAACAGTAATGCAATGATTCATAATCTCACTGGAAAGTCTCTCACTAGGCTATAATATGAAAGGTTTTATTTGTATACGACTGTGTTTTGCTCAGAAAATATAGACTGCTATCATTGATGTGCAGTTTGACTAGTAATTATTAAGTGCTTCCAGTTTCTCAACTTCTCTACAGGTGTTCCTTTATCTCTTATCATTCTATAAAATGTGGTAACTTGAGCCCAAAGTACAGGACAACATTACATTCCACGGCTGCTGTTTCCACCTGATAAGTCACTTCAGGACACATATCTTCGTGGTCTCGTTATGTTCAAGGGGAATAAAGCATACTGAAAATGCAAGCACTTCAAACTATCAAAAACATTTTGGTTGACACAAGAGCTGTCTTTTAATACAGAAATGCTATTTTTGTCTGTCAACATTAAAACTGCCTGGACCAAAATAAAATGTGATTGCCAAAATTATTTGGCAGGACTTCTGTGCCTTTCATATCAACATCACAAATAAAAATTTCACAGGTGAAACTTTTCCCAGCAGTTATCTCTAGTATTATTATTAACTAATGTCTATCAGTTTGCCTGCTGAGTGGATTCAGTGAAATAGTTTGTTGGTTTATAGACCATTTTTTCTTTTTAATTTTTTTTAATTAAAATGTAACAATGCACAACCAGAATTAGTATACAGAGCAAATAACACATCCAGTTCACAAATCAAAAACGAATGTAGGAAGATAAGTACATCGTTACAGTTATTCCTTTCTAACAGTTTTTTTTAATGCAGCCAATTGTTACCAATTTTTGTAAGCTAAAGTATTTTTAGAATTGTAAATTACTGTTACTTTAACTACTGATAGCAATTCTTGCATCTTTAAGAACCATTCTTATATGCCAGGGAATGTCAGTTGTTTCCAATAATGTGCTAATCCCATCCTTGCTGAGTTCACAACATATACTAGTACCTCTCTGGGATCCATAGTTACACAATTCAAGAGATAAAGTTCAGGTTTCAATTTAAGGACCAATCCCTATATCTTGTAAATTGTCCACTTTTCAACTTAAAAAGTCTCTTACATGGGAGACTTTGGCCCAGGAGAGGGACGGATCGGGGGTGCAGCAAACGGGCACGATCTCACCGCAACATCTGGGAAGTGGTGCGCACCCGTCCCCGATCCGTCCCTAAACCCGGAAAACCTGCTGCAAAAAAGAACCTCCTACAGAGGAGGACTTACCTGAAGCACCGCTGCAAGCACGGCCGTGGGATCGCCGCCTCGCCCGTTGTCCGGATCAATCCAGGCTCCCCACTGAACTGCACATGCACACACATGCGCAGTTTGGCTGTCGCGTTCTTTCTTCAGTGGCTTCCCCCCGGCATCTGTGCCGGGGAGGAAGTGCGCAGCAGCTCAGGAGATCTATGTGATCCCGCCGCCGTGTCTATCTTTTGGTGCGGCTTTAGAAAGCCGCACTTTGCCCGTGCTATCCCCCCCCCCCATGTGGCAGGGGCCCAAGTCTGTTTACAACACAGAACAATACAATAAATAATCTAAATATTTTCAAATAAATTTTAAACCAATATAACCACTACAACCATAATCAATCTACACAATATAATCACTACAGCCATTGACAATCTACACATCTCCTGCATTTCCACTTTACTCAGTGGTCCAACTGATAGCCTCTCTAGAAAGGGCTAGTCTTAAAACCCATCCAGAAGGCCTTTAGGGAAACAGCTTTTCTCAGGTGGCAGCACACAGTAGAACACTCCCCTGAATGTATTTATTTGCAATATTTATATCACACCTTTCTGCCCAATTGTGGCCACCAAAGCAACATAGTGGCTTTCTGGACTTTTGCTAAGGCTGGTTATATCAGCCAAGAGGAATGTGTCCACTGGAGAATAATAAACTAGCAAGGGAATTTACCCACAACCTAAGGTAAAACTACCTAATTTGGCTTTATTTGATTTTATACCTCATTTATCGCCTTACATTTATCTCCAAAATTATCAATATAATAGCTATCAAAAGAATTCCTTTACATTCTGCCTAAAGTTTCCAGGTCCCCCCCCCAACCATCAGCAGGGGATGGGTCCATAGGGTTCCCAGATTCAGGCTAGGAAACACCTGGAGATTTGGGGATGGAGCCTGGAGAGGACAGGGACCTAAGTGGAGGACAATGTCATAGAATTCACCTTCCAAAACATGTATTTTCTCCAGGGGAACTGATCTCTGTAGTCTAGAGATAAACTGTAATTCTAGGAAATCCCCAGGCCCCACCTGGAGGTTGGCCTCCCTATTTCCTGATGAAAGATCTGTAACTCTCATTTAGTGTCAGAGAGATTAACAGATTATCTCCACATATGGCCACACTGAAAAGGGAAACTACTGTGATACTATTATTACTTCTTGCCCCCAAAATTACTTAGTGAATGGAAACTGATAGCAAGTTTTGGAGGTAAATCCAGGTGGGCAGCCATGTGGGTCCAAAGCAATACAACAAAGTTCAAGTCCAGTGGCATCTTTAAGACCAGCAAAATTTTATTCAAGGTATAAGCTTTTGTGTGCGCACACACTTCTTCAGACTGAAGAAAGCTCATACCGTGAATAAAACTTTGTTGGTTTTAAAGGTGCCACTGGATTCCAAATTTTGGATGTTTTCATGATTACTTTAGATCACAAGATTATTAAATGTAACTGTGGTATACTGATTCTTCAAATACTTCCAAATTTTCTTTGGTTTGACCTTCCCAAATGGAAAGCAAGTAAATGACTACACTTTGCTTTGGCACTGAAGTCAGGAATTAACAATTAATCCTGTGAGATTATATTTGCCAGAACCAGTTTTTAGTCATGGATAATTTATCGCAGCACATCAAAGGCAAGATAATATGATATTTTAAAAATTAAGGAGTGTCCAGCACTCATATATTCCAGTAGAGTATAGAATATAGACTTCAAAAGTGGCTTTCAAAGAAGTTTTGAATTTGTAAATTTTAAATCCATTGATGATGACTACAACATCGACTATGAGAGATAAATAAAAGGTAAGAACAAAAAAGAAAGCCCATTGATTTGGGTTTGTGAAGAACAAAAAACAAGAATTCAGCTCACAATAAATTAGCAAAAAAGCATCTATCCTTGTCAGAAACAAGTGTCAAAGGTTAATTGGGGCTTACTTTTGAGTAGTTATGAAATTATAGCTTTTTATTTATAAAGCCCCATATGATCCAAAACAGTTTAAATAAGATATCTTAAAAAAATAGCATCCATAATAAATGGCAAATGGTCCACATATCCTATTTTAGATGGTTCACATATCCTATTTAAGGAAAAAATGGATAGAAATGGGATGGAGAAATGACATGAAGTTAAAAAGGGGGAAAGTAACATTTGTCCTCATATTTAACACACACAAAAACCCACTATGGCCCCGGTCACACAGAGAATTTGCCACGCGAAAGGCACGAATGTCGGGTGGATTTTCAGGGTACGACCACACTGCAACATCTGGGAAGCGTAGTGCACCCATGGCCAACCTGTGGCGTCCCACCGAAGATGCAGAGTTAAAAAGTACCAAGGAAAGTGCACTGGTATCCAGAAAACGTGCAGCACTGGCGGGGGTCTGATCACAGGAGTGCTAGTATCCCGTGGCATCCAGTGCCCATCCATGTCCCGTCGCAAACGAGATGTTTTTTGTAAGCGCATGCGCACAAACACAAAACTGAAAGCAGTGCTGCTCTGTGGAACTGCACATGCGTACAAACGCAAAACGCTTGTATGATCGTGCTGCGCTGCTTCTTTGCCACACTGCAGCATTGCCGTGTGATCGCCAGCTAACAGCCGAAGCACGGAGACTCGGGGACCGTGTGATTGGGCTACCGTGCTTTATTTTTCTCCGGGGCGAACAGCCACACCTCCCCCTCGCGTTATCTGGCCTGTGTGACCGAGGTCTATGATAATGTACTAGCAAAGTGAAAATAGGGAAGATGTTAATGTTCCTAATCTCCTAATGTACTGTTTTCCAGAAAGAAAGAAAGAAAGAAAGAAAGAAAGAAAGAAAGAAAGAAAGAAAGAAAGAAAGAAAGAAAGAAAGAAAGAAAGAAAGAAAGAAAGAAAGAAGGGGCGAGATGCCACACACACTATACTTCAAGAGGAGGAGGAGGAGGAAGAAAATCACAATGATGGGCAGAGGACACCGTCTGGAGGGTGAACTCTATAACAAAGTCAGGTTCCATCCTCTTGAATTTGAAGGGCCTCCACTGGAAATACTAAACAGGGTAAGCAGAGGTATTAGAAATTCTAAATACAACCTCACCTTTCATATTTTAAGGTTTATTTTGTAAGTTTAATCAAAATCTAAATGCTTAAAAGAAAGTTTTTCAAAAGCATGAGAAAAAGAATATTGATGAAAAGTTTTTAAAAATCCATACAACAACATCCTTTTATCTTCCAAAGTGTAACTAATATATTTTTGTGCACATTAGCGTACAAAAGATACATGAAATAATGCATAGAATAAGAACTATAAATAAAAGATGAAAGTGGTATATAAAACTAAGAGTGCTATATTTAATTTTTAGGTTTAAATGGATAGGGTGGTAACCAAAATAAACAAAATAGTAGGATCAATATATACAAACTGGACTGAGGTGACCCAAAGGATGTGAAGAGTTCAACTGGCTGCACGCAACCCCGTCCCAGAGCCAGGCAGTGAGAACAATTCATCACGGGATCCTGGACAACACACAGGGCCACTGCAGGATCTCGACACCTGCCACCAGTGCAGCTGAGTCTGATTACTTTCCAGCCTATTTAGGCTGAGTCTTGAACAGGCTGCTTTGCTGGACCGCCATTAGGTGCAAGTCTGTGTGCCACCTCCTAGCACCAATCAATGTTCCTGAACCATACTATCTGGACCTAAGGGCATTGTTCCAGGGGAGACCTAAATGGATCTGCCTGCAGGGCTCAGGACCCCCCTCCCCCCCCCCCAATAAAGGGGTGTATGTTGCTTGGCCTGTAGAAGCCACTCTGTGGAAAATGCCAAAGTTCCCTATTACTCCACCACCATGAGCTAAAACAAGGGCCTGGAGTACCTTGTAGAATTCATCTGTGCCTTGTCAATTTGCTGAGACCTAGTGAACCCAACCCTTCTGCCTCTGTAGCAGCTCTGACCAAATGATCCATACATATAGAAATCACTTCAGGCATTACTTCTGGTTGGCATCATGGTGTAATGCCTATCATTTTAGCCAAGTCATTTCCAACCAGCAAATGACTCACAGCTGGCTATTGTATGCAACCACCCCAGCAATGGTTGGTAACAGGTGTTTCCAGTGCATGACCCTTTGGTCCAGCCATGTGCTACTCAGTCTTTCTCCCTTCCCAAGCCAAAATCCCTGTACAGACCTCATCACAGGATGTGCCCACAAAACCAAACTGAAGATTCAAGGGAATGCTGTCTACTTTTTATATCCTGAATGCAGCTGAAGTAGCCAAGCCAATCCCGAGGGAATTCTCCCAAGTGTGACAGCTGAAGAACTGCAGGAGCCCATGCACCCAAAAGCCCACCCCTAAAATCCCCCTCAGAATAGACAACAGCAAAACAGAGCTTTTCTTCATATCTTGCTGGATGCCGTAGAGAGTATAGGGAACTCTCTGCTACTGTACTGATACTTTCCTTGTGGTTTCAGAATGTCTAATTGAAGAAAGCACTTTGATGATGGACTACATGAAGAGCAGTGGCTATGGAACTACTTGCTGCATTACAAACACAGGTGGGTACATGTGCATGCACATGAAAGTTTATACCCAAGATTAAACTTTGTTGGTCTTAAAGGTGCCACTGGGCTCAAATTTTGTTCAGTTGCTATATTATGTATTCAGTTTTCTTTCTTTTTTCTTTTTGTTCATATCTTACAATGTGTTTGTTATTCCTATAGAAGTTGTATACAGTAGCTAGTTAACTTCCTTTATAATGCAGACCTCTACCAATGAGGAATAACCCTGGATTAATTCCCTTATTTTCTCAGTCTAGCAGAGGGATGTGATGTCATGATCGCCATCAAGTTCCCAATAATTTCCCCCATTTTTTGCATACTTTCCCTGAGTGATATTTGAACTTCGTAATATCTTGTTTGCATCTCCTCTCTCTCCCACTCATAAAGGCTATTATTCCTAAACTGTGGTTTTCCTTTGATCACTCAGTGGATCTGCTGCCAGTAACCAAAGGTAGATTTCTGACTTACTTTATAGGAGATCTGCCCAGGATTGCTTCCCAAAAGGTCCAGTCCTGTACCCTTTAATCTGCTACAGATAAGAACATAAGAGAAGTCAGTGCTGGATCAGGCCAATGGCCCATCTAGTCCAACACTCTGTCACACAGTGGCCAAAAATACTAGGTGCCATCAGGAGGTCCAGCAGTGGGGCCAGGACACTAGAAGCCCTCCCACTGTCCCCCCCCCGGCACCAAGAATACAGAGCATCACTTGCCCCAGACTGAGAGTTCCTATCTATACCTTGTGGCCAGTAGCCACTGATGGACTTCTGCTCCATATGCTTATCTAATTCCCTCTTCAAGCTGTCCATGCTGGTTCCCTTCCTAATAATCCCCAGCATAGCATTGGCCTTTTTTATTGCAGTTTCACACTGTCTAGACATTTTCATTGAGTTATCTACTACGACTCCAAGATCTCTCTCTTGGTCAGTCTCTGCCAGTTCGGACCCCATCAATGTGTATTTATATTTAGGATTTTTGGCTCCAATGTGCATCACTTTGCACTTGGGCACACTGAACCCCATTTGCCACGTTGATGCCCACTCGCACATCCTCGACAGATCCCTTTGGAGTGCCTCACAATCCTCCCTGGTTTTCACCACCCTCAACAACTTCAGGGCATCTGCAAATGTAGCCACTTCACTGCTTACTCCCAACTCAAAATCATTAATAAACAAGTTAAAAATCATCGGACCAAGTACTGATCCCTGTGGTACCCCACTGCTTACCACCATCCACCGAGAAAATTGCCCATTTATACTCACTCTCTGTTTCCTATTAATTAGCCAGTTTAAAAAAAAAAATCTGCCCTCAAGGGGCAGAATTTTATTTGTTTTTTCATAACAGACAAACCAAACATACACACATATAACACAAACGGGGGTATCAAATGCTTAAGTTTCCAATAATTGCCTCTTAGATATTGTCTATCTAATACAATATCACGTTATCATTATTTTGTATGAGCTCACATTTTTGTATATTAAAATCAACATCTGTACCTGGTATCTCAATGTTCTAACCTATACTTTGCTCTAGGGATTACATTTTTAGGTTACAATAGTTTGCGCTATTAAACCAATTATAGAAGCGCCTCCATGTGTTCTGGAATGTATAGTTTGTGGATCCTCTTATCAATAAAGTCAATTTATCACTTTCCGCTGTTTCCATCAGTTTTGTATATATTCCTGCTTTTTTGGTACATCATGTGTCTTCCAATATTTGGCATATAGCATTCTTGCCACTGTAGTAAAGTAAATAATTAAATATCTATTGCTTTTTTCAAAGTCTTTAGGTAGTGTACTCAGAAGCATTACTTCGGGTGTAAATGGAATTGTACATCCCAATATCTTCTGCATTATTGCATGAATCCATCTCCAGTATCTCTTAGTTACATCACAATGCCACCACATATGATAAAAGGATCCTGTACTAGATAAACACTTCCAACATTTGTTAGAACACTTACTATTCCCTTTAGCTATTCTATCAGGTGTTATATACCATCTGTAAAACAACTTATACATATTCTCTTTAAATGCAATAGCTTTCGTTATCATAATGTTTTCTTTCCATATTTGTTCCCATTCTTCTAATTCAATATTATGACTTACATTCTGTGCCCATAAGATCATATTAGGTTAGACAGTCTCATCATACATCATATCATTAACAGACATAAGTTCTTTTAATCAACTTAGAGTCCACTGAGGTAAAAAAAAAAATCCATGTCTGTTAAGACTCCATAAAAGCCTAATTTTTTATCTGGCATGGTGCTACCTGGATTCCAGTTGCATTTTGCACCACCATAATAGACCTTCTGGTATATTCATTAAGTTTTTGTTGTCCAGAATATCCTGGTATCTTATTAATTCTTCCCCCTCATGTATATTCAGTAAAGTAAAAGCCTCAAGCGGTGTAATAAGTCTAGAGTTTTTGCTATAAAATCTTTCAAAGATAAAGTCCCAAACTTTCAAAAGTGCTGCTCACAGCCAATGTTGCTCAAAATATTTCTGTGTTAAAGTTTTTCATACCACAGGAAAGCATGCCACCCTAGTAGTAGATCATGTCCTTCAAGTTCCAGTGTTCTCTTATCTAGTGTAATCCATTCTTTTATCCAGAGGAGTGCTGCTGCTCTGTAGTATAATAACCAGGGGTCATTTTGTAGAAAAAGAGCTAGGGGAACTCATTAGCATAACTCATTAGCATATGCCACACACCCTGACATCACCGGAAGTGTGTAATAAGGCCACACCCCCTGACATCACCGGAAGTGTGTCATAAGGCCACACCCCCTGCCATCACCAGAAGTGTGTCATAAGGCCACACCCACCACTCAGTCTTAGTCTTAAAGTTTAGTCTTAAAGGTGCTATTTGTTAGTCTTAAAGGTGCTATTTGAACTCTTGGACTATTTTGCAGCAACAGACTAACACAGCTAATTCCTCTGAATCTAAACCCACCACTCAGGCTCCACCCCCAAAATCTCCAAGGTATTGCCAACTCAGAGCTGGCGAGCCTATCTGATGGCACATGTGGGAGAAAACAAGCAAACCACCTATGTCAGGTAAAAAGGATAGAAGTTCAACACAATTTTATCTATTTTCAGTAACTGGTTTGTTGAGAGAAAAGCAACAACAAGCACATCAGTGAAGACCTAGTACCAGAGTGCCAAAAAGGAAAGATGTTTGGTAATAGATGAAGTACAAAATATGTAGCTATTCACATTCCAGTTACCAGGAGTGTTCCCTCTAAGCTGAGTTAGTGTGAGCTAGCTCACAGCTTTTAAGCCTCTGGCTCACATATTTTTCTCTTCACTCAGGAAGGAGGGCTCCAGAGGCAAACTAACTGATGCAGTAGCCAAATCACTCGCTCACAGCTTTAATGCCAGTGGCTCACAAAGTAGAAATTTTGCTCACAAGACTCCACAGCTTAGAGGGAACATTGGTAGGCAATTCC
>NW_015169246.1:179598-197028 GCF_001447785.1 Gekko japonicus | reverse complement strand
TTGCAGCTCTCCCCAAGCCCCCGTCAAACTCGGCGGTGGAGCTGCGAGGCTGGCGGTAGCGCGGAGAAGCCCTGCCAGGCCTCCAACGGTCCCGGCCACCGCCGGCCTTGCAGATCCACTGCCAAGCCCCATCAGGGGCCCGGCGGTGGACCTGCAAGGCCGGCAGGAGTGCGAGGAAGCCCCGCGAAGGCCCCCCGGCCACCAACGGTCCTGGCCGCTGCCAGCCTTGCGACTCCACTGCTGAGCCCCATCAGGGGCCCCGCAGTGGACCTGCAAGGCTGGCAGGAGTGCGAGGAAGCCCCGCCATGGCCCTCCCTGGCCCCAGGCAGGCAGGGGTGGGGAGAGGTGGGGAGGAAGCAACTTACCCTCCCTCTTCTCCTGCCTCCTCCTGGCTGAATGAGGGCCGGAAGTGGGGCAGCCAGAAGCAGGGGGCGGGGCTTCATCGTGTGCCCTTCCCCCCCCACACCTCACCCGGTGGAATGGCGATCCCCCGCAATCCCCCCGAATCGACCTCTGATAATAACCAATTTGGCGGCCTAAGTCTCCTCTTTCCTTAATATCTTGTAAAGCCTTCAATCTTATTCTTGGTTGCTTTCCCTGCCATACAAATTTTGAAATCATTTGATCCAACTCCTTAAAGAGCTTTTGATTCTAAAGTTTGGGAATTGTTTGACATAAAAATATCCACCTAGGCAAAATGTTCATTTTAGTTAGTGCAATTCTTCCCATAAAAGATATATGTATATTTTTCCATTTTTCCAAATCCAACTTATTTTTAAAAGCTCTTTGTAATTATTTTCATGAAGTGTACTACACTTATTAGTCAAGTTTATTCCTAAGTATTTTATTTTATCAGTTATTTGAAAGCCCATAATTTCTTGTAGATGTGTTTTCCGTTTTTGGTCCATATTTTTAGTTAAAATTTTAGTCTTTTAAACATTTATTTTCAGACCTGCTACCAGTCCGTACTCTTGTATTTTCTCCTTTAACATAACAGCCAAAGCATCAGGATTCTCAAGTATAAATACTAAATCATCTGCAAAAGCCAACAGTTTAAATTCTTCTATTTTGATTTTAAGTCCTTTAATCTTAGTTTCTCTTCTAATCTGCTCATCATTCAAAATCTCTAATGCAAAGAAATTTCCCATTTATACTCACTCTCTGTTTCCTATTAATTAGCCAATTTTGATCCACAAGAGGACTTGTCCTTTTATCCCGTGAGTATTGAGCTTACTTAGGAGCCTTTGATGAGGAACTTTATCAAAAGCTTTCTGGAAGTCAAGGTAGACAATATCTATTGGGTCCCCCTTGTCCACATGTTTGTTCACTTCCTCAATGAACACTAACAGGTTAGTGAGACAAGATCTTCCCTTACAGAACCCATGCTGAGTCTGCCTCAATAGTGTTTGTTCATCAATGTGCCTACCAATTCTTTCCTTAATAACAGTTTCCACCAACTTACCCGGTATTGACGTCAGACTGACTGGCCTGTAATTTCCAGGATCTTCTCTGGAACCCTTTTTAAAGATGGGAGTAACATTAGCTACCTTCCAGTCCTCAGGAATCGAGGAAGATTTTAATAAAAATTCCATATTTTTGTCAGGAGATCCACAAGTTCATATTTGAGACCCCACTGCCTCCTGAGCTGGTTTCCTGCATCTTATTGTTGGTCTTTACGTCTTTCGCTATATGCTCCTCATATTCCCTTTTTGCCTGCCTGATCACAGACTTGCATTTTATTTGCCACAGCCTGTGTTCCCTTTTATCAACCTCACTGAGACTAGCTTTCCACCACTTAAAGGAATCCTTCTTACCTTTTTCAGCTTCCCTTACTTTGTTTATTAACCATGCAGGCTTTTTTCTATACCTATTTGTGCCTTTCCTAACCTGCGGTATATGTTTTTTCTGAGCTTCTAGGATTGTAGTTTTAAATAGTCTCCAATGTTCCCCAATGGCTTTGGCCCTTTCTAATTTTCCTTTCAGTTTCTTTCTCACATGTCCCCTCATATCAGAGAAGTTACCCCTTTTAAATTTAAAAATGGTTGTGTCAGTCTTTTTGGCCAATTCAACTCCCTATTTATACAAATGTTAAACTCAATAACATTATGGTCACTGTTCCCAAGCATTGCAATCACTTTTACATCTCTCACCAGGTCTTGGGCGTTACTTAGGACCAAGTTCTGGATCGCTTCTCCTCTGGTAGGTTCTGTGACCATCTGCTCCATAGCACAGTCATTAAGAGTGTCTCGAAACTCAATCTCTATTTCTTGAACACATATTGACCCGATCAATGTGTGGGTAGTTAAAATAATCTATTATGACACAGTTATTTCATCTAGCTGCTTTCCTTAATTCTTTTGCTGTTTTTAAATTATCATTTAACCTTTGAACTGGTGGGCATACATATACATATACACAGACCTTTATTGGCATAACACAGGAACAATAAGGAAGGCAATGGAACAAATAAATTAATAGAATGAATTAATAGATCATAAGGAATTACATCAAGTTACACCAACAGGGGATCATTTTTAAACTTCTCAAGAATCGTGAACTCAGTTAAAAAATATAACAATCCAAATGAGCACAAGGGGGATTAAGACTTATGCGCCCTTCCCCTTAGCTTCCAAACATAAGCTAAGAATTCAGCAACAGACAGGGTAATTGCCGAGAATTTATCAGACAATTTTCCTTGTAGAAAAGTAACAGCTACCCCTTCATCTATTTGAGATCAGCCATCCAGAACCAGAGACTTTTCATCTCCTGTCAGCTTTCCCCTAATATTCAGTTTAAAAACTGCTCTGCCACCTTTTTGATTTTAAGCACCAGCAGCCTGGTTCCTTCTCAGGACAAGTGGAGACTGTCTCTTTTGTACAGCTCCCTCTTGTTCCAAAAAGCATCCCAGTGCCTAACAAACTTGAACCCTTCCCCCCATCACCATCATCTCATCAACGCATTGAGACTCCTGATCTGGGTCTGTCTCTCTGACCCTGTGTGTGGAACAGGTAGCACTTCCAAGAAGGCTACCTTGGAGGTCCTGGCCTTGAGTATCCTGCCTAGCAGCCTAAATTTTTCCTCCAGGACCTCACAACTGCATTTCCCCACATCGTTGATGCCAACCACGACCACTGGCTCCTCCCCAGTACTATCTACCAGCCTATCTAGAACACCCGTAATGTTTGCTTCCTTCGCACCAGGCAGGCAAGTCACCATATCGTCAGTACACGGGTTCGCCACCCAGCTGTCTACCTGCCTAAGGATCGAATCACCAACTACCAAGAGCCCGCCTCCTTCCCTGCCAAGGGATGTTTCCTTGGTGCGAAAGGATACCCGTTCACCAGCTGAAGAAGAGGTCCCTTCTGAGGGCACATTCCCCTTATCCGCAGCATGGTGCCCTGTTTCCCCTTAACTCTCATGCTCCCTGACAGCGGCAGGGCTGCCATATTCAGAGTGGGACATATCTAACAAGTCCCCCAGAGTCTTCTCCGTGAGCCTAACTGACTGTCTCTGCTTCTCCAGGTCTGCCACCTTGGCCACAAGGGAGCAAACTCATTCCCTGAGAACCAGGAGCTCCTTGCACTGGGAACACACCCAAGACTTCTGTCCAGTGGACAGATAGTCATACATATGACACTCCATGCAAAACACTGGATAGCCCCCAACCCCCTGCTGGCATTCTGGCTTCATAATTGCTTTAAAAATAATAATTATGTATAATCTCCCTTTTAAAACCCTTTGTATTTATGTGGTTCTCCTTGTAGAAGTCTAGTTACCAGGAACCCAAGGAGACAAGGGCCCTGGCTTTCTGGCTCTTCCTGGGCTTCTTACAGAGCCCCCAGGCCAAAAGCCCTTCTGCTCATGCCTCTAGCATGGTGCTACCTTAAATAGAAGCTTCCCCCAGCAGAGGGTGTGGCCAGCAGCTATTCAGATTCACCCAGGCACTCCATTACAGTCAAACAATGACCCTTTCACACCCTATCTCAAGCAACTCTGCAACAACTCACAACTCACCCACACACTCCCAAACACAGTACCCTCTCAGCTAAATCACCGCAGCTGAAAGTAAATAAAAAACACTTACCCCTCTAGCAGCTCTATCTCCTGCTCCTTCTCAGAGCTCAGCTGGGTCAGCTCTGCTTCTGGCAAGGTACTGTACATTCATCCTTATAAGAGAGACACACACGCAATTATTTTGAGGACCATTTCAATTTCCTACTCCATCCCTGAATCTCTCACTCTTTCTCTTTATGCTGGCCACCTGAGTCTCTTTTGAGCTGATTGGACTGAAGTTGCCCAGCTGTGATTCACACAGAGTAAGCCTGCTTGATCTACACATATACCTCCCACACCCCACTGACAGAAACTGGAGCTGGCCACTTCAGCTCACTTTTCATGTGCTATGAAAGGCACTGCATCTCTCTGCCTACAGTATGGAGACAGATGCCGAAGTTCAACAATGTACTTGGAAGGAACAGTCACCACATTCCTTCTCTCACACACACTGTGCTGAGTAGCTGCTATCCCACTCCCTCACACCCACCAATCAAAGCAACTCTCACTGATGCGGAGCAAGAGATCCTGCCTCCAGAACTTCATCCCTTCACAGCAACTGACTTTTGTTTACTAGCCCGTGTGACAGAATTCCTCCCCACCACTCCACACACCTCAGTTTCCACACATACTCAAACCCCAGGGATACGTAGCTATCAGTTGCCTTGTGCACCAGGCCTCATCTTCTTACTGGGGTTGTAATGCAATCCGAGACCAGGGCCGGCCCATCATAGACAAGTTTTCGTCAGCGGCCTAGAGTGGCCCCTTAAGAGGGGGCATCCCCCGGCCTGCTGCCCCACCCCTCCCTAGCATAAACAGCATAGTAAATTGTGGGCTGCTGCCCACCTTTCTGGGAGGGCGACCTGCTTGCCCAAGGGAAGCCAAAGGTGCCGTGGGGAGCAGCCAGGAGCCACCCCTGCCTGTGGCTGCCGGCAGGGGTGTTTCACTTAGCAATTGCAGGCCGCCCTCTCGCCCCTGCGCCTCCGGCCAACCAGCGGGAGGGATTTCTGGTGCACATGCCTTCACCGCCCCACCACCTTCTTCCGCTGGCCGGGGGGACCCAGGGTGCCTGCACTCTGCCCGCCGCCACTGCCCCGGGCTCTACCTGCGCTGCCTCCCTCCACCTGCCCAAGCCGGCCCTACCTGGTGGCTGCCCTGCCCCCAGCCCTCCAGGGCCTCGCTGGAGCCAGTCCCGCTGGCCGGCCTCCAGGCAGGACCCCGAGCCAGGCCAGGTAGGATTGCTGGATCAACCCCTGGCCTTAAAGCAGGAACAGGGATCGAGATGGTGAAGGCCGGATTGGGCACATGCAACAGGCACTGGCGGCTCCCCACAGCCAAGGAGCATCTTTCCAGAATGGAGGCCTTAGGGTTGCCAGCCTGCAGGTGGGACCTGGAGACACTCCCCCCCCCCCCCCCCGGCATTATAGAGATCAGGTCCCCTTGAGGAAAGGCATGCATTGGACTTGGCTGAGCTGCCTCCTCCCCAAACTCTGCTTTTACCAGATTCCCCCCCCCAGTCCCCAGGAATCTTCTAACTCAGAGTTGGCAACCCTGTTTAGACTCCAGACACTGGAGGAAGCCAGGAACTCCTGGCTTTGTTAATGGCCCTGTTATTAATTCATTGGTGTTTTTATATTTATTGATTGTATTACTGTGCTAACTGTTACTGTAGAAGCAGATCAGGAGCAAAGACACTGGGATTGTGGGCTTTCGAACCCCTAAAGGGTTCTTCCTAAAATGCATTTATGTTTGAAAATTGGTGGGCGCACTGGGGGGGGGGCACCAGAAGGTAGCCTTGCCTAGTGTGCAAAAAAACCTGGAGCCGGCCCTGTCCGAGACAGAGTTATATCCTTCTAAGTTCATTGAAGTCATGGTTATCTACTGTCCCAATTCCTGTTAATATTTACCCCAGCTCCTATGACTGCTCAAGATGGGTAGCCGTGTTAGTCTGTCTGTAGCAGTAGAAAAGGGCAAGAGTCCAGTAGCAGCTTAAAAACTAACAAAATTTGTGGGAGGGTATGAGCCTTCGCGAGTCCAACTGTCCCTATATCTACATTCTAGCTGTATCTGAAGAAGTGAGCGGTGACTAACAAACGTTCGTACCCTGCCACAAATCTTGTTAGTCTTTAAGGTGCTACTGGACTCTTGCTCTTTTCTTCTCCTATGACTACTGAACCACTATACCTTCATCCAAATCTACTGAAGCCTCTGTGCTGCGGCAACACACACATAAACTTAATAATATTTCAGCACCATGATGTCTCAGTTCCAATATCTCACATCCAGCAAGAAATAACTCAGCCTAAAGCATTGCAGGGCCTTACATCACTATGCTTCTTTCCAGCAAAACCAGTGGAGTCATAACCTGCAGCTGGGGAAACCATAAGTCCTGATTGCTTCTAACCCAATAGAAGGTCTGTAAATTGATTTTAAAAATACAAAAATTGTTTCTTTTGTCTCTAGTGGTATTTCATCACCCTGTAGAAGTTCCCCAGATTTAAGTTTAAAAGGAATATAGTTGTACAGTCATCACATTCAGGACTTGAGTACACAATAGATGTATTCAGAAGCTTTGAGTCTGGGGCAAGTGATGCTCTGTCTTCTTGGTGCTGGGGGGGGGGACAGTGGGAGGGCTTCTAGTGTCCTGTCCCCACTGCTGGACCTCCTGATGGCACCTGGTATTTTTGGCCCCTGCGTGACAGAGTGTTGGACTGGATGGGCCATTGGCCTGATCCAACATTGGCTTCTCTTCACATAACAAACCTTTATTGGCATAACAGCAGCAGCCTTAGCTCAGGGATACAGGAAAGGAAAAGAAAGACCAAACAGTTTATTAACTACCCATTCTGACAGAAAAGACTTATGTACTTATGTTCTTATGATCCTCATCCAACAGGCCTTGTACTCAAACACGGAACCCCAGGTGATTTAGGCCACACTGACTGTTTTACAAGTGATTTGCAGGAAATTGTAACTAGCTTACCTCTATATAAGACGGGGTGCAGTAAGCACAAGTGAATGCCTTTCTTCTCCTCCCATGCTTGTTCAACAAGTCCAAAGATAAACCCACAGAGGTCTCTTTCAGAGATACAACTGTTATCTCCATAGCTGCATAACAAGCATCTTAGGAGCAGAAGAGGAGTGAAATTCATGAGATTCCTACCACTGCCTCTTGTTTTGTACATCTAAAGTGGAGCTCAGTTTCTCTATGGAATTTTGAACTTTGGCCAGCAAAGGTAATAGCCCTCCCACTCACAGAATTACTTAACCGTGGTATTACAGTCAGGTTTGCCAGGAGCCCCTGCTCTTGCCAGGAATTGCTAACTCATTGTCAACCTCTCGTACATGTAAACAAATAGAAGTACGATCAAGGATTCCTAGCCCAGGAAAAATAATCACGAACAATATTAAAAGGGCTGTCTTCAGACATCATGCTACAAAATATTTTACATCCTTCTTCCTGTGTACATGTCCATTAACTCTTACATATGAGTAGCTGCGGTCACACAGAGCATTAGCCACGCTACAGAGATGGAAGATAGGCGGATTTTCCGGCCGCGATCCCAGCGCCACATCTGGGAAGCGTAGAGCTCCCGCGGCGAACCCGAGGCTTCCCGCCGAAGATGCGGGGTAAAAAACTAGTACCTCCAAGGTACTAGTTTCCAGAAACTGTGGGGCAAGGGTGGGCACCTGATCACGTTTCCGGTGGTAGGTTGTGGCATCCGGCGCCTGCCCATGTCCCCTCGCTAAAAGGGTGTTTTTTTTTCAAGTCTCCACGGGATGCGCACAAGCACCCAACGGTGCATGTGCACACTTCGTTTAAAAACAAACAACACAGCCCCCTCCTCTTTTCCATACCCTCCCATTCCTGGCTGGGCCTGCTCGAGAGGAACTCTCTGCACCAGGCGGCAGAGGGGGAGGTGCAGGAGGGGCGTGGCGGGAGGGCAGCCCGGCTGAAGCTCCTCCTGGAGGGGACCGGACGGAGGACACGTTGCATTCCTCTGCAGCCCTGGAAGGGGTTAAACCCAAAGCCTTTTGCTAGGGAAGCCGCTTCTTTGCCGCACCGCAGGATTGTCCTGTGATCGGAACTTCACTCCTACCCATGGGACCTCAACAGGACGTCTGATCGCGCAGCCACGTGTTATTTTGCTCTGGGGCAAACAGCCACACTTCCCCCCTGCATTTTCCTGCCCGTGTGACCGGGGCCAGTGAAGAAGAAGAAGAAGAAGAAGAAGAAGAAGAAGAAGAAGAAGAAGAAGAAGAAGAAGAAGAAGAAGAAGAAGAAGAAGAAGAAGAAGAAGAAGAAGAAATTGGATTTATATCCCACCCTTTACTACCTGAAGGAGTCTCAGAGTGGTTTACAATCCCTTTCTCTTCCCATCCCATCCCCCTCCCCACAACAGACATCCTGTGAGGTAGGTGGGGTTGAGAGAGCTCTCTCGAGAACTGCCCTTGAGAGAACAGCTCTGAGAGAACTGTGACTGACCCAAGGTCACACCAGCAGCTGCATGTGGAGGAGTAGGGAATCAAACTCCATTTTCCCAGGCTAGAGTCTGTGGTCTTAACCACTACACCAATCTGACTCTTTTCTTTGCAGGTGCTGTCTCTCTTTTTTTAAAGTAAGTTTTATTAAGTTTTTAGAGTACACAAAGATGGGAAAGGGGAAAGGGCAGGGGAAGGAACAAAAAAAAAAGTTTTCCGCATATAACTTTTCTCTACTTATCATTTTATATTATACAGAGATAGACTGAGGTTTTAAAAGTTCATAAAAGGTTCTTGACAGTATAGTATTAAAGAGTTCGTAGCTTTGTATTTCTCTCTTATCCAATTATAAAATGGAGTCCCTAGTCCAACAAAATCTTCTTCCATTTGCCCTTTTAATATCAAAGTCAATTTGTCCATTTCCACACTTTCCATATTCTTCACTATTAGGTCATGTTCAGAAGGTATTGATGAAAGTTTCCAGTAGGATGCAAATAAAATTCTAGCTGCAGTTACTACATGAATTATAAAATATCTTTGATTTTTATCAAAGTCATCTGATATACAGTTCAATAAAAACAATTCTGGTCGAAAAGGTATTGAAGTCTGCAAAACTGACTGTATAAAGGCATGTACCACAACCCAAAACCTACACACTATATCACATGTCCACCACATATAGTAGAACGTGCCTACATGTTTTTTATACTTCCAACAGCTATTCAACATATTTTTGTACACTCTAGCTAATCTGTCTGGTGTTAAATACCATCTGTAAAACATCTCATATAGATTCTCTTTAAATGCTACCAATTTAGTTATTTTCACATTCACTTTCCATAGTTCACTGTGCAAGATCAATATTATAACTTAGATTTTGCATCCATTTCACCATACAGTCTTTAATCACTTCATTTTCCATTTTTATTTGCATTAAAAATACATACATTTTCTTGATCAACTTATCATAACAACTTTTCAAATGCACATTGTTCAGAATTTTATTCTGCTCTCTTGTGCTAGAAAAAAATGGAATGCTGAACAGGCTAGTTAGTGAAGAACATATGTCACTCCACTAATTATCATGTTAACAGATCCTCAGGGAACAAAATCAGTCAGATAAGTCATCTTTGGTTAACAGCAATTATGGCTCTCTGATTACTTGTAAAGATCTGACGCTGCAAATTCATAAGTCAGAGTTCATAGGTGGTAGGTGTTGTTGAGCCGCCATTTCACAGTGTTTGAAGATCACTTGTCCAGGCAAATATTAAAGTGGGAAAGGAACCAAAAGGTTAAAGTAGGATTTTGAAATAAACTACACTGGAATTTTCATTAGTGCATTGTTTGTGTTAATGAGAATTAGATGAAGGAAATGCTTTTAAGTATAAGACAAATCTGTTTTCCTCCTCGTTAGTGATTTACAATTATGCTAAATGATTCTCAAATACCATAAAATTCTACCAGTTTTGCACAAGCAAACCAACCGTTTGGTATGACAGACAGAGCTAGATCCATAAAAGCTGGAGTTCCTAGTCATGTTTTCACTTGTTCAGACGTTGTCTGTACCCCCACACAACCCAGAATGAAGCAGTGTTCTGATAAGATACAGTCTGTCCCCTTGAGAGTTTTCTCTTTTACTTGTGGATCTCTGCTTGCCTTTTGTCTGACCAACTATAACACGGTTTATTTAGAAAACTGCAAGGCAAGTTCCCTAAGTGTAAATAAATTGATGAGTAATAAAAAATTTAAAATCAAAAATTAGTTATTAGACCAGTTCATAATTATCTTTAATTTAGAGGGCACCTCCTTTTTTATAAATCTTCTTTTTATATCAAGCAATACAGTCTTATGAGTGAACAGGATTGTAGTCTATTGCAATGTTTATTGTTTGTGGTACATTTCACCTTGCTTTTTCTGCATTGCCTTCCACCTTTGTAACCCACTTTCTGCATTTTTTGCAGAAACCTTAAGGCAAAAAAACTTAGGCAGCTTTTTTTCTTGTTTTTTATTTTCCAGTTTAGTAATCCTAATCCTACAGCATTTTTGTAATTGAATGTCTTTCACTGTCTGACTGAATTATTTGGAGTTTGGGTATTTTGCAATCCTCCTCAAGTCTAAGTGAGAAATGAAGTCAATCAATCCAGTTTTCTAACATTATGTTAACTGATGTCTAACTTATCTGGCCCTGGTGTCACAATTTTTTTACATTTCCCCATTCCCCTGGCAGTGAAAGTAAACTGGAAGAGAAGAACTTTTTCTGTTCTATGAAAAGTGCCAGTTTGTGTAGTGATTAGGAGCACGGACTCTCATCTGGGAGAATCAGGTTTGATTCCCCACTCGTCCACATGCAGCTGCTGGTGTGACCTTGGGTCAGTCACAAGTTCTTTCAGAGCAATTCTCGAAAGAGCTCTCTCAACCCCACCTACCTTACAGGGTGTCTGTTGTGGGGAGAGGAAGGGAAAGGAGATTGTAAGCCGCTCTGAGACTCCTTCACATAGTGAAGGGTGGGGTATAAATCCAGTCTCTTCTTCTTAGCTCTTCTATGATTTGGCCAGAGAACTGAATATGCTGTATACTACCCATGCCATATAAAGACAGCAAAAGTTCACCTGGAGCATGAAATCCACAGCCTTCTAATTTGATTGCATTGGGTAAGTATTAACTCACCCTGAAACTTTTGGACTGTGCCACAGCCTCCTTAATCCTCCTCTGCCTGGGCATTCAGCTTCCGATATTTTCAGTGACCCCTGTAATCAGGTTTTGCATTATTGTAGTGATAAGACTGGGTGGTATTAGAGCTCAACTTCCAATCTGTGGCACATGTGATTATATTAGCTGTCCTTCAGCAGCTACAAATAATAATAATAATAGTAATAAAATCCCATGCTAAAACTGATCCATTGACGTCTGAGGAAGTTGGGTTTGTTGTTGTTTCAGCAAGAAGCATTCTGCAACTTTGTGGCTTTGATCCTTGGCCTTATGTGGCTTTTTAAAGCTTAGCAGGGAGGAAAGGAGGATGACGAGGCTTGTAAATGTTCCTGCTACATCAGATTATTGTCTTTCCCATGTACGATCCGCTTGTGTGACTCATACTTTCATGTATTAAACAGGCGGGGGGAGGGGAAGTCTCTCTCACTCTCTTAGGAAGAGCCACTACCTTAAAAAATATCCAAACATTCCTTCTCATTAGAAGCAGACATAATTTGGAAAACAGTGAAGAAACATAATTGTAAAGCCCTTGTATGCTGAGAAGTGTTTTAGAAATTATTGATACTAATAATACATTGCAGACTACAGGAATCTGGAGAGGTGTGAAACTGTTTTCACAAGATTTAAATCTGTTCTTCAAGTGTTTGTCTCCTCCTGCTTTAAAAGAAAGAGCAGTGTTACAACTATGTAATTTCTTGATTGTTTTTCTCCTTCAGAAAAAGAAGGGTGAGTTCAATGTTCCTCATAACTTAGCCTCCTAGTGTGACCTATGTGAATCTGGTGTTATGTAGGAGAAGAAATGCAGCTTGTGGATAAAAGTTGGTGGTGCACCTGGAAACTTTCTGGCGTGTTTTGATTCAAAAACACAGAGAGGGGTGTGTGATTCCCTAGGAGGAGCAAACCACACCTGCTGATGTATCTAACACTAAGGGGAAACAGTGTTGCAGTTGGAGTGGCACTCAGACGCAGAATGTAGGAATGGACACAGACAAAAATACCAGAGTAAAGCATGCTCCTGAGTAACACATAACCTACAGATAGGGTTGCCTGCTCCATCTTGGGAATACCTGTAGATTTTTGGGGGTGGAGCCGGAGAAGGGCAGGGCTTGGGGATGGGAGGGACTTCAGTTGGATATAATGCCATAGAGGCGCCATTCACACGGAGCATTTGCTGCGCTGAAGGCACGATCATCCCACGGATTTTCCAGGCGTGATCACACCGGAACATCTGGGAGGGATAGCGCACCCGTGGCTAACCCATGGCTTCTTGCCAAAGATGCGGAGTAAAAACTACCACATACGAGGTACTAGTTTCCAGAAAACGCGGGGCAAGGGCGGGCATCTGATCGCGTTTCCATGGGAATCACATGGCATCCGGCGCCTGTCCATGTCCTGTTGCAAACCAGATGTGTGGGGGGGTTGTAAGTCTCCACAGGATGCACATAAACAATCATGCGCATGCGCAAACTTTGGCGAGAAAAAAATTCCCATTTACCACGGAAGCGACGCCTAGCAATTGCCGGTGTGATTGCACCGCTTCTTTGCCGCGCTGCAGGATAGCCATGTGATCGGCACCTAACAGCCTAACCACAGGACCTCGACGGGACATGTGGTCAGGCTGCCGCGCATTACTTTGCTCCAGGGCTAACAGCCACGCTCCACCCATACACACACTTTCCGGCCCATGTGACCGGGACCAGAGTCTACCTTCCAAAGCAGCCATTTTCTCCAGGCGGACTGATCCCTGAACCCTGGTGATCAGTTGTAATAGTGAAAGATCTCCACCCACCACCTGGACGCTGGCAACCCTGTCCACATGCCACACCAGCTGATTCAGCCAGCACTAATGGGAGACAGTTTTGAAGTTGGGGTGAAACTTGGATGCAGAATGTGTGAAAAACATACAGATGGAAATATTAGAGTAACACATACCCCTTGGCTTCCAGTTTGAGTCTGGAAAATCCATTGATCTCTCTCTGATCTGCTTGTGGGTTGGAGCCAGTCCCACTTCCAGCAGCAGTACATGTGTGTGTGTGTAGATAGATAGATGGATGGATGGATGGATGAATGTGTGGGCTGTGGCCAGTGTCACTGGTGATACATACTCTAAACTTGGAAGTGCAACACCTCTGCTGTGTATCATTGATACTATTGTTATACAATGTGGGCACCAAAGCTCATCAGCTCTGGGCAAATGGTAAATCCTAAAGAACCTTATTTGAAGCTTCTGCAGCAAGTGTAATCGAAAGCAGACTGGGAAACAGAAATAACTTTTCAGGCAGGAATGTTGTTCCAATGTGTAAGTAATGCCATCTGGTAGTCTAACAATCTAGGTTGTTAACATAGTTCCCATCGTCACAGTGTGTGATTTTGCACACATGGCAATGATTCCTCTACAATTTTGGTGTGAGTCCCAAAATTGCTCCATGTACTGAAGCCTCGTGTAAATGCACTTTGGCGAAGCCAACATATCATCTCCACTTGGAATTATTGGGGGGGGGGTGTATTTATTTAAAGAGCTAACGCGATACGGTGTTTCAAGGATTCCAGTCAGTTATATGTATACTTGGCAATCTGTAAGTAAATAAAGCAAGGAAACAAATTTAGGTATCCCTCTCTTCCTCCAGACTCATTTACTGTTTTTAGAAATTACACGACAAATGTAATATCGATCCAGACTCGAAATGAGACCTAAGCCAGTTGTGATGTAGTGATTAGTGATGGACTGCTCTGAGGACGCCCAGAATGAAACCCCCATTTTGCCAAGAATCAAACGGGGTGATCTTGGGCCAGCATTCCCTCGCAGCTTAGCCCACCTTACAGGGTTGTTATGAGGATCAAATGGAGATAAGGGACCACGCACGACATCATGTGCTCCTTGGAGAATGAGCAGAATAACAATACAGTGAATAAGAAATAGGCTGGGCTTGTAGACTGAAGGGCGAAGCCTTGCCATTTGAAGACAGAAGGCAGGCATATACCACTATCACCAATGAAATCCGTCATGACAAAATATGCCTGTGAAGCTCTAGAAGGGGGAAAGCATCACTGCAAAGTATGGGGGAAATTGTAGGAGATGGCAGCTCGCTTCAAGCTTGGAAAGCCTGTGGGCCTAAAATGAAAAGGGTTACTACAGCTGGAACAATGCTAGATGACAGAGTGGTTTTGGGATTAGGAGACGTATTTTAAGGTGCAGTCCTGGGCTGGTTTACTCACAAATGAGTCATATTTTAGTCCGATGAGGCTTACTCCCAGGTAAGTGTGTAGGAATGTACTGGTCAGGTAGTTGGCTTAGGAAACAGCTTTGGTTGGAACTGGGACAGAGCGTGTTAGATGTCAGAAATATGGCTGATGCCACTGTGACAAGTGATTTGTGGCAACTGAGACCAGTGTGGATTGGTATTACCTTCCTTCTTCAGTCTCTACCATAGACCCATGACACCTGATAGATATGATTAAGAGGCATAGAGGAGGAAGTTTAGTGCTCCCATTGGTATCCAAGATCATAGAGGATTATTTCGTATTCTCACATGAGTAATCCTGCACTTCCTACAGGGACCATTCATGAGATTTTCACTACTTGTATCTTAAAACAATCCTGAGGCAAGTTAGCTTGAGAAATAGTGACACGTGAGCTTTGTGGCTCTTCAAGATAGAATCAAGTCCAGTAACACCTTACAGAGCAACAAGATTTTCGGGATATGAGCTTTCAAGAGTTAACGCTCCCATTGTCCAATACATATCAGATGAAGGGAGCTTTGACTCTTGGAAACTCATACCCCCAAAACCTTGTTGGCTTCTCAGGTGCCACTGGACTCAGATCTAGCTGTTCTACTGCAGACTAACACAGCTACTTTCTGAAACAGCTCTTCAGGCTTTACAAAATGCTCCCACAGCCATCTGGCTAATTATTTGTTCATTTGATGTTAACTTAGCATAAAGATTCTGCAGACAATAACGCCATCAAAATCTTGATTAATGATTCTTAATAGGGGCCACACAACTCTCCAGAGGATGATCCCCAAATCTGGGAGGGCATGCAGAACTTTGGGCAGGAAATGGGGTCGTTTGTTATTTAAGGCAGCACCATCTCCTTATTTGCCATGGCTTCTCATAGCCAGTGTCAGGGCTACTTACAGGTTTTTGAGACACTGGACAAACAATGCCCAAGGTCCTTCATCCGCCCGCCACCAGGGCCCCTCCTCATGCTTTCCTTTCCACCCACACCTGTATGCCTCCCACTTGCCTGTGCATTCTTCTCACACTTGGAAGTCCTACCCCTACCTATGCTCAGTTGCCTGCACCACCTGTATACCATTTCCCTGGCAGCACTGGCCAGTGTATGCAGCTGGGATGCTGCTGCCATTGCTGCTAGGAGTGCACCATTCACAAGCCCTTCCTTAATGACTCTAGGCCACTGGACCTAGTGGGCAATATTGCCCCCTGGGGGTGCTGGAACAATCCAGGTGGGCTGGAACGATCCAGGTGCAGATCCACAAACTGCATCTTTTCGTCCACTTCTTGAAGGTAGATTTCCAGGGGGGCGCTGAGTAAAGAATTTGGGAATCTCTGCTCAAGGCAGTTGGGAACATAGGTAGAGAAGTGCATGGGTGGTGCATGGGTGGGGGTCAGTGGCAGTGGACCCCACCAGAAGCCCTGGGCCTGGTAGCTGCTTTACCTCAGGGTATGCTGACACCAGTCCTGGCCAGCATTTTATGCTGAGTTAGAGAGTCAGAGAGCCAGCTTAGTGTAGTGGTTAAGAGTGGCAGACTTCCCCACTTCCCCTCTTGAAGCCAGCTGAGTGACCTTGGGCAAGTCTCAGCACTCTCAGCCTAAAAATAAGCATAGCTCGCCACCTAGTGGTGCCAAAAAAGAGCTACAGCTTCAGGCAGCCAAATAATCCTTTCGGATCTCCTGGCTATTCCATACACAATGCCATGTGATTTTTTTTTAATGCTGATTTATTTTATATGCTCACACCACCCTGAGGATAAAATCCCAGATCCTACATTTCTCCCCGCAGGCCCTTAAAAACATGGTGCACAGCAAACAGAAATCAAATCTAACAGAGAGGAGTTGGCAGATAGCCATTAGATGCAAGGGTCTTATTGGATGTATGCCTGAGATCTTGTGCTGCATGCAAATATCGAATATAGCTGTAAAGATAAAGTTAACCTGTCTAGAGTGCTGCTTAATGTCTTAATTTTAACTTCTGGCTCATGGGCTGTTCAATGAAAATGCAGCATACTTTGTCGGTGTCAGATCCCAAAGCAGGAGAACAAACCCACGTTCCAAAGAAGTAAGATTTATTTCCAAAGCATGGTTGATCATGAACATACAGAGAATTGTCCAGAATGACTACAATACACAGGGGCAATATAATATAGGAACATTAAACTTGGTGAACCCAATGGGCTCAATTCCCTCGCGAGGGAGTTGATTAGAAAAGGCGCGAAGCAGCCTGAGAACTCCAACGGCTCATACCATAAACACAAGTTCAGTTCACACGGGAATCTAAGTAAGCAAGGCAAGAAGACATAACACTCCGTCATCCACCTGTAGGAGAAGCTTGGCAGTTACAGTCACATACCAGAAGAGAATAACACGGGGAGGGAGGGGAGAGGGACACGTCCCAGAGGAATGGCAGCTCGCTGACATACTGCCCACCCGAAAATACCACTCACCCACCGTCTCCCGGCCTGGGCGGGAGATCTCCCGGTTTGCCCGGGAGACCTCCCGGTTTGCCCGGGAACTTCTTGTGAAACGCCCGAACATGATAAGGGGCCCGAATATCCCCTTCTTCCACCCATTCGCGGTGCTGGGGACCGAAATCAACCCATTCCACAAGATACCACAGTTTACCACGTTTGAGTCGGGAATCCAGAATGCCAGAAATTTCATAATGTTCTTGGCCGTCCACCAAAACAGGAGGTGGTTGAACATTACTGTCCCTCCATTGACATTGACCAGTATCTTTCTTCAACAAACTGACATGAAATACAGAATGCAAAGACCGCAAATTCTTTGGCAAAATTACATCAACAGCCACATCATTCAATACTTTGCGAACCTTGAATGGACCAATGTATTTCCAACCCAGTTTCTTACTGGGACGTAACAATTTAATGTTTTTTGTGGAAACATAAACCGAATCACCAGGTTTGACATCCCATTCCTTGGCCCTAT
>NW_015169246.1:168690-176623 GCF_001447785.1 Gekko japonicus | reverse complement strand
ATCCAGGCGGATGGTCTGCAGTCTGCCTTCCGCGTTCTCAGCCTCCTGGACCCAAGCCATGAGTGAGATGGGATCCACTGAGCGTAGGACAAAATGTCAGATCCCAAAGCAGGAGAACAAACCCACGTTCCAAAGAAGTAAGATTTATTTCCAAAGCATGGTTGATCATGAACATACAGAGAATTGTCCAGAATGACTACAATACACAGGGGCAATATAATATAGGAACTTTAAACTTGGTTAACCCAATGGGCTCAATTCCCTCGCGAGGGAGTTGATTAGAAAAGGCGCGAAGCAGCCTGAGAACTCCAACGGCTCATACCATAAACACAAGTTCAGTTCACACGGGAATCTAAGTAAGCAAGGCAAGAAGACATAACACTCCGTCATCCACCTGTAGGAGAAGCTTGGCAGTTACAGTCGCATACCAGAAGAGATAGCAGCCTGAGAACTCTAACGGCCCATACCATAAACACAAGTGTAGTTCACACGGGAATCTAATTAAGCAAGGCAAGAAGACATAACACTCCGTCATCCACCTGTAGGAGAAGCTTGGCAGTTACAGTCGCATACCAGAAGAGAATAACACGGGGAGGGAGGGGAGAGGGACACGTCCCAGAGGAATGGCAGCTCGCTGACAGTCGGTAGAGGAAGTTTAAAGGTAAGAACCACTGATTGGCATGTTTAGCTAAGGTAGTTCTGCTAACAAATGTCCACTTTGCCCCAAAGAAGAACCTTGATCTTGAAACGGATAGACATCTAGATTTTCCAAGAATTTGCAATAAATAATGATTTGCACCCTTCTTTTATATTGTTTTAGTGCCACAACTGCTTGTCAGCCATTTTGTTTGGCTACTGGGATTATTTAGCAAGGCTCCAAGAAAAACAAGCCAGTGCTTTGTAAGGAATCCGCACTGCCTTGGTAGTAGAGCTATTTAGTTATATGGACTGGTCTCTGTCTCCCTGGCTTTTCAGCCTTCCCTGTCTTCTACAAGCTAGCCAGTCTGATACCCCCTGACTGCTTCTTAGTATAAGAACATAAGAGAAGCCTTTGGCCCATCCATCAGGCCACTGGCCCATCCAGTCCAACACTTTGTGTCACACAGTGGCCAAAAACCTGGTGTCTGTCAGAGTATGAAGATATGAGGTGTCAGATTCTGTTCATCTAAGTGACAGCTAAGTGACAGCTGACAGTCCTTCAGGTCAGCAGTATTAGCTGGTGCAAACCGGTTCTGACTGGCTTGGAGATAGCAGTATCAGAATGACTCAGCAGAGGGTTCTGATTGGCTGATGTAAATATATAAGTGTTCATTGTACAGTCCACTTTTTCTTCTGTGATATACTGGTGTATGGCGAAGCACCTTGTCAGTTGGTTTGATGACTGGTGTATACCTGCACTGCTTAACAGGACTTTTGTAAATAAAACCTTGTAAATATTCCTACCCACCAAACTGCTGTGGACATTGGACTCTGTTGGGGCTTGGCTCTACATGCGACTCTGCTCTGGTGTTAACCCACCAGCCACTAACACCACACCCCCTAACAGTGTCATCAGGAGGTCTGTGATCTGCCTGCAGAGTCTGGTCTCCTTGTCCTAGTTAACAAGAAGCTCCTGGGACAACAGCTTTTGGATGTGTTTGGAGAGGTCAGTTCATGTGTTATTGTTTTGGATTTTATTCCTGGAACTGATTTTGGATCTGAGACCCAGTAACATGCCCCTGGCATTGAGATTTCCCTAGGATACCTCTTAAATGAGAAACTGTTGTGTTCTCAAGATGCACTAAGTGTTTATCGCATCACAGATCCATTTCCTAGCACTTAATGTTAATTACTAGCCTGACGTTTGCATTAGGCTGAAGGATCTAGGACTGGGGACAATTAAGGCCTGTGTCACAGAAGCAAACATAACCATCCCCTTCCAGAGAGCAAAATGCATAATGACTGGATATAAAAGTGTTCTCAGAAATCCCAAGCTGAACATATTCGAGAGCACAACTCTCTCTTTAGTGGGCTCTCTGCCAGAATGATGCATTGCTCTGGCTCACTGGAGTCTTTTATAAACTGCCCTTTCTTCCTCTGTTCCTTCTTGCAACATGGATGGGCGCTAAGATATTGCACTACTAAAGATAAAATGCTGTATTATTTACACCAAAAAAGCTGTGGAGGGGAGACAGATTCTTTGCTCACTGCTCAGGCCCATTACACACGCACATTTTACTGCAGATTTTCAGAGCAGGAAGCCTTTAATCTTAACTTCATATTCTGTGTCCTCCTTATGCACCATTCTTTTTCCTTCGGTATATTTATTCTGCAGCTACAATTTTAAAAATGAACTTTTCAGAATTGGGCTGGAACGTCACTTGTGACATATGGGGGGTGGCATCCAAAGCTTTTTTAAAAAATTACACAATTGCCCTATCGCAGCTACTCAGTAGTGTCCAGCAAGTGTCTTCTATTTAAATCCTCCCAGTTCAGGTTTTGCTCATGCATTTTAGTGTTAGTTCCTTAAATGAAAGAGAACAGAAAGGAACACAGGCAAAGAGGGGAACCCATTGTTGAAACTGACCAGACTTTTTCTAAAACTGACAAGCAGCTGCAAAGCCCTGTTTTCCATATTGCTGAGCACTAGGGGAGTCTCTGCTGTGTTATTGGCCACTGTGAAAAATGTGAAAGAGTCACAGGATCTCATAATATGGGAGAACATGTTGAGTGTACAGAATGCATGGTAGAACCCACTGACACTAGCATTGCAAGCTGTGGTCACTGGCAACCAGTGTTCCCTGTAAGCTGAGTTAGTGTGAGCTAGCTCACAGTTTTTTAACCTCTGGCTCACACATTTTGTCTTAGCTCAGGAAGGATGGCTCCAGAGCAAACTAATTTATGCAGTGGCCAAATCACCTGCTCACTAATGCCAGTAATTCTCAATGTAGATTTTTTGCTCACAGGACTCCACAGCTCAGAGGGAACATTGCGTGGCAACATGTGCACACGCACGCCTGTCCAAAGTCAGCTGCAGCTCCACTACACTTTGCACAGGGCTGCAGTTTGCATATTTTTCAGTGTGGCCTGCATATCAGTGAGAGTGCTACAGGGCCAGTTTTGCAGTTATAGTCTGGGAAATATTGTAAGCCACTGGCAGCCTAGAGCTATGGAAGAAAGTTCTATCCTGCCTTTCTTTCAAGCAGCTCAGGGTAGCACACACAGTTCTTCCCTCCTCCAATTTATCCTCCTAGCAACATTGAGAAATAGATTAGGCTGCAAGAAAGTGCCTGACAAATGAATGTAATGGCTGAACAGGACAAGCTAGGTCACCATGATCCTAGTCTAATACTGAAACCACTATTAATTTATTTGGAGAATTTATATGCTACCTATCCAGAGACCTCCTGAAGGCAGCCTACAGTACCATAAGACTGTAAAAGCGATATGTATTTACTAGGAATAAGGCAGGTTGTGGAAATAAATACAACAAGCTCTAGAAAGAGGCTCTGGGAGAATGTGAAGGCCTTGGGCACTTAGCATCAATGTGCTGTGGCAACCTCAGCAGGGTATAATGACACAGAGTCCACCATTTTCTCCAGAGGAACGGATCTCTACTACCTGAAGAGCAGTTGTAATTTTGAGGGATCTCCACCCCTCACCTGGAGGGAATGGCTGGCTTGGAGGATGGAGTCTATGGCATTGTACTTGTCTGAGGTCCCACCCCTCCTCAAACCTCACCCTCTCCAGGCTCCACCCCTCAAATCTCCAGGAATTCCCAACCTGGAGTTGGCAATCCTATCTCCTTCACAGCCAAGCATCAACCTGCCATTATCTGCCCCTCTGATGTCAGCTTTCCATCTCCTCCCCCCTCCCTCCTGGAGATCAGTTATAATTATGAGTGATCTCCACCCCTCTCCTGAGATTGACAACAGTAGTTCCCCAGGAGGGAATGGCTGGTTGGGAGGGTGAAGTCTATGGCATTGTACCTGTCTGAGGTTTCACCTCTCCTCAAACCTCACCCTCTCTAGGTTCATCCCTCAAATATCCAGGAATTTCCCACCTGGAGTTGGCAACTGTAAGGTTGAGGCTTAGGGTCATCTAGGTGCACAGAGTCAGGTTCCACATTTGAGTTCAATAATCAAGGCAAAGTTTCTTATCCAGTCAAAATAGAAACAATGTCACTCCAAGAATGGATAACAAAAGCAAAAAATTATTGGCTGGCAAAAGGCTTAGCTAATCAGTCGATAAGAAACAATTAAAATTAGCTGGCACTCACAGTTAACATGTGTTAATCCAAAGGGAGGACAAGGACAACGTCCTCCCTAAAATGACGCGCGCCTCCTTCAGCTAACTCTCCCCCCTCCTTTATCCTGCTTGACGTCATAATGAGCTAAAGGTAAAAGTTCCCTTGCTCGAAAGCCAGTCGAATCTGACTCTAGGGTTGCAGTGCTCATCTCCGTTTCAAAGCCGAAGAGCCAGCGCTGTCCGAAGACATTTCCGTGGTCATGTAGCCAGCATGACTAAACACCAAGGCGCATGGAACGCTGTTACCTTCCCACTGAAGTGGTACCTATTTATCTACTTGCAATTTCTTGCTTTCGAACTGCTAGGTTGGCAGGAGCTGGAACTAGAGACGGGAGCTCACTCCGTCATGCGGCACCCGGGTCTTGAACTCCTGAACTACCGACCTTCCACAGCCTGCAGTTCAGCGTCTAAACCACTTGAGCCACCGCAGCTCCTCATACTGAGCTACCGAGCACCTTATCCCGGCCAGCTGTTAATTAATATAGTTTGGCCATACAGCTCCTATTGAGGTGAGAAGCAACAGTTCCTGTAACAACTTACAAGGTCAGGCATCCCTCTCCACCCTTCACTTGGTTCTTTCGGGTTGCAGTTTTGCAGCTGAGCTGGTCTCTTCCTTACAGCAACCCTACCTCATTCCCAGTCAATCATCAAACTATCTTTATTTCCCCCTCACTCTTCAGCTTTTTTTTTTTTTGAGCCCCCGGAGGGGATTTTTTATTGATTTTTTTAACACTACAAAAAACTACAACAGAAGGGGGGAAGGGGAAAATTGCATATAACGGAGAAATTAAAGAACCCACTACTGACTAAATACCCAAGAGAGGAGATCCTCCAACTAGCTTTTTTGCATCCAGACTTTTCATCTTTGTACTTCTTATGAACTGTGTCAAACTTTTAGAACTTTTAACCCTCCCCATTTACATTGAATTGCCCAATAACAGTGCCCCCCATCATCCCCTGGAACCAAAGTTCTCAAAGGCACAATTCAGAGTCCTTCAGCCTTTACTTCTTCTTCTCTCTTTTCCGCAGTTTGTAGGGACTTTTCGGGGCTGCTGCCCCCTGCTCAGACAAAGAGTCCTCGCCAGATGAACCAGTTTCCAGCTCGCCGCTGGACCTGCTGTCCTCTTCTTTTTTCTCGTCCTCTGACCTTCCCAGCTGCTCCTTTAGAAATTCTTGAGCTTTAAGAACAGAGTCAATCTTAACCTTCTTCTCTTTGATCTTAAATGTTACTCCTTCTGGAAATAGCCATTTATATCCAATTGAATTTGTTTGGAGGAAGAGCACAAGTTCCTTGTATTTCTTTCTGCGTTGCCTTACTTCAAATGGAATATCCTTTAGCGTTCTGACCGCATTCTCTCCCACCTTCAGGGGTGTCACAGCCACTGCTTTCAGGATAGCATCCCTGACGTGCCTCTTCGAGAATCTTACTACAATTTCCCCAGGCAGATTATTTTTCTTTATGTATCCTGAATATGACCTGTAGGCCACATCCATGTCGTTGAGTAACAATTCCACCTTTATATCTGTTGCTGGGGCGAGTAGCTCACTCATAAGTTCTTTAAGATTCTCTCCTCTATTCTCTGGCACCCCTTGGAAGCGCAGGACCATGTTGGCATTATCCATTTGCACTTGCAGCATCTGATCTTCCAAAGAAACAGTTTTCTTTTCCAATTTTTGCACTTTCTTCCTCACTTTCTGCGTTGTCTCAGCCATTTTCTTCACTTTCTCAGCATCCTGCTTCATTACTTGACTCAAGTCCATTATTTGCATTTGTTGAGCAGTGATGCTTGTTGTTACAACTGACAGCTGCTTTTGTTGCACTGTAATATTCGCTGTTACAACGGACATCTGCTCTTTAAAGGCATTTAGCTGTTCCAGTAGAGGGCGCATGACCTCAGCCATCGCCTTCGTCGTCTCACTGTTCATTTCCAGCTTTGGGGACTCTGGTTTCGTTTTTAAAATTTTCTCTTTGTCTCTGTCCCTCTTCCCCGCCATCTTTTTCCTGTTTGTTTACTTTCGTGAAAATTTTTTAAAGTCTCTGAATATGCACTTGACTGTATAGCTTGATTGGGTGAGTACTTCTGGGCAATCGCACATTTATTCTTCTGCTCCCCCCCCCCTTTCACTCAGCGATTTATGCGGTTGGGAGGCGTCCCTCCCCTGCTCGCTTCTGCCGTTCCACTGCGTAGGGTAGGGAGCATCTTTTCTTTTAAAAATCGTTTCTCAGTTGACTCACATTCATAATTGGTCTTCCAACCATGCTTCATTTATCATTTCTCACGCCCAATCTCCTGTGCTTGACCCGGTTAGCTTCACTTGTACCATTCGGTCTCTCGGCTGGACAAACCACTGGAGCAAGGGGGAGCCTCGATTCTCTGGCATTCAGCCATCGGCTACCCCCTCAAAGCTTTTTGGCCAGGGTCCCTTCACCGGGCCCCTAGGGGGGGGTTACGAGCCTGGTCACCCCCTCCCTCCGCCGGAGCACGGAGACACCCCCGGGAGGTCCGGGAGGTGAGTCCATGAGCGTGCCACCATCAACCGGAAGTCTCCACTCTTCAGCTTTCTATTTCCACACAAACACACACACACCTGCAGCCCCTCCCATGCTCTGAAGCCCTGACTGCCACAGAATCCACCATTTTCTCCATGGGAACTGATCTCTGAGCAGTTGTAATTCTGAGTGATCTCCAGCCCTCACCTGGAGATTAGCAACAATGCTTTCCCAGGAGGAAAAATAGTCTCTCTCTGCAATGGGGACTAAAGCATCTTACATCATTCTCCTCTCCCCCTTTTGACTTGCACAACAACCCTGTGAGGTAAATTAGGCTGAAAGTCTGTGACTGGTCCAAAATCACCCACTCAGCTTCTACAGCAAGAACCTGGATCTAGCAGACCCTGCTCTGAAGCACTGACTGCTACAGCTAGGGCAGCCAACCTCCAGGTGGAGCCTGAAGATCACCAGGTATCACAACTGAACTCCAGACAACAGATCTCCCCCCCACCCGAGAAAATAACTGCTTTGAAAGGTGGGCTGTATGGCATTCTGTTCAGCTGAGGCCTCTCCCCTCCCCAAACTTTGGCTTCCATAGATTACCAGAAAATCTCCAAGAATCTCCCTACCCGGAGCTGGCAACTCTAGTCAGGACTGGCCCCAATGAGTTCCTCACAAAGGCCTGCAAAGGGTTTCCTTCCTTTGTCTGAACCAAGCTTAGTTACCTACCATGGCAAAACGGGCTCCAGTTTACAACTCAGCTGTTTGCCTCCTACCCTTGTCCAGTGGGCGTATCTCACTCCTTAAGTTCGCTGCCAATACTCACAGAATTGTCACTGCCTTTTTAGGGGGACAGTGAGACCCCTCTGGCTGAATCTCCATATTTGGAGATGGAATCCCCAATCTTTGGGGGGATCCCTGAAAAGTTGGCAACCCAAGGGTCTTGCCTTTCCTTGCTTTCCTGGGCTACCCCCTCCCTTTGGTATTGTGCAGAGCAGGGGAGACTATATGGTCAAGCATAACACAGATTATTAGCCCAAAGTAAAGAATTTATTTAACTATTTACACAGTTACGGAGCACACACACACTGTAGGAGTAAGCACACACTATGAACCAACAGGGCATAAATCAACAGGGGTTAAATGCAATCTTCT
>NW_015169246.1:162575-168507 GCF_001447785.1 Gekko japonicus | reverse complement strand
AAAGAAAAGTGTTGAATGATGTTAATGCGGGTATATTAATCTGTTAGTATTAAAGTCAAAGTTCAAGTCACAGTTTGAGACTTCTGCAGTTGGATAATCATCTGTTTCTTCTTTTTCCTTTCAAATCGGGCAGTTAGTATGTTAGTAAAGTCCTTTTGGGGTTAGTATTCCTTCTATGGCACTGTCCAGATAAGTCCTTAAAATTTAAGATGTTTTCCCTTTTTTCTCTCTTAAGTTGTACTTTGGGCCTCCGGCTGCTCCTTTTACTTCTTCTTCTTTCACCTCTCCTTCCGAGTTGCTGTCATCTTCGCTTCTTCCCGACATCCACTCTGCGAGTTCTGCCTCTTCTTCTGTATTGGCGTGCTTTCTCAGAAATTCTTGTGCCTTCAAGATAGAGTCAATCCTTTCTCTTTTATCTTTAAATTTACAGACCAGTCCTTCTGGCGTTAACCACCTGTAGCTAATTTGACGTTTTGTAAGAACAAAGTCAATCCTTTATATTCTTTTCTTTTCATTCTAATTTCAAATGGAATATCTTTCAAGACTCGAATTGGTTGTTCTGCAATTTTCAAGGGTGTTGCTGAAACGGATTTTAAAATTTGATCCCGGAGATTTTGCTTGGTAAATTTCACCACCACTTCTGCCGGCAGCTTATTCTTCTTTGTATAGTTGGAATAGGCTCTATAGGCCAAATCCATCTCTTCTTTTATTTTTCCCGCTTCACTGCCGATCCGTGGTGCCAATGCTGATGCCAGCTCAATTAAACTTGATGGGGGGACATTTTAAACAAAGAACCACAGCCATCTTACAAACACAGGTAACTACCATTTCGTTATACCTACCAACAGCCACTGAGGGAAGAGTTATTCCCACACAGGAGGCAAGCAGGAGAAGTGTCTTCTTCAAGAGAGAAAGCCATTCTGACAGGGCACAGTGGCTGAAGGTGGAGTGGGTGGGGAAGAAGAGCAGACCCGGCATCCGGCACGCAGCCATTGTCACACCGTCGGAGTGACCGGTCAGGGAGCCAAAGGCTGTGGGAGCGCGTGGAATGTTCAGAAAAGAGTCACACAAAAAGAGGATTATATATAAGGAGAGAGATTAAAAACACATAATTTGAAAGACTCCTGAGCCACAATGGCTCTAAGTATACGGTTTACTACACACAGGAAGTTAGGAGGTTTTTTAGGTAAAACCATTCAAAATTGTGAACTTCTCCCACATGCAGCCTGTACAGTTCATGTTCTAGCACCTTGGCCTACCACTTGTTATTCAGGTTACCAATCTCCAGGTCAGGTCTGGAGATCTCATGGAATTATAACTGATCTCAAGACTAACGAAATCAGTTCCCCTTGAGAAAATGGCTGCTTTGGAAAGTAGACCCTATGGTATTATCCCGCACTGAGGTCCTGCCCCAAACACCATCCCCAGGCTCCACTGCCCAAATCTCCAGGAATTTCCCAATCTGGAGTTGGCAAGCCTACTATTATGCAAAATGTGCAGAGAAGCCTCTGACTTCCACCAGAAAAAAACATGAACAAAGTGCACCAATCATATACACATCTCATATTTATAACTGTAGACTAGATTATCAGGTCCACTATCATTAGTCTTTCCATTTTCAGTTTTCCTGGCTGATATAGTCAGTGAACTTAAACTCTCAAATCATATTCTTGTGGAAACTCTGTTGAGAATTCTTCCCAGTCTTATATTTCTGTTATCCTTTTTGTTGTTTTTAAAATATGCATTATTTTTGTGCTATTACTATGACTACTTATCTAATTATTTTGCTTTCAATCTTCATTTTTGTATCATTTTTCAAGACAAATTAATTAAGCACTTGATGAACTTTTCATAAGAACATAAGAACATAAGAACATAAGAGACGCCAATGTTGGATCAGGCCAAAGGCCCATCCAGTCCAACACTCTGTGTCACACAGTGGCCAGAAATACCAGTGCCATCAGGAGGTCCAGCAGTGGGGCCAGGACATTAGAAGCCCTCCCACTGTTGACCCCCCCCCAAGCACCAAGAAGACAGAGCATCACTTGCCCCAGAGCCCCTAGCTATACCTTGTGGCTAATAGCCACTGATGGACCTCTGCTCCATATGCTTATCTAATTCCCTTTTGAAGCCGTCCATGCTTGTAGCACCCACCACTTCCTGTGGCAGTGAATTCCATGTGTTAATCACTCTTTGGGTGAAGAAGTACTTCCTTTTATCCGTTCTAACCCGACCGCTCTGCAGTTTCATGGAGTGCCCACGAGTTCTTGTATTGTGAGAAAGGGAGAAAAGTACCTCTTTCTTTACCTGCTCTTTCCCATGCATAATCTTATAAACCTCGATCATGTCACCCCTCAGTCGTCTTTTCTCCAAGCTAAAGAGCCCTAAGCGCTTTAACCTTTCCTCATAGGGAAAGTGTTCCAACCCTTTTATCATTCGAGTTGCCCTTTTCTGCACTTTTTCCAAAGCTATAATATCCTTTTTAAGGTGTGGTGCCCAGAACTGCACACAGTATTCCAAATGAGGTCTCACCATTGATTTATATAGGGGCATTATTATATTGGCTGATCTGTTTTCAATACCCTTCCTAATAATCCCCAGCATAGCATTGGCCTTCTTTATTGCAGTCACACACTGTCTCGACATTTTCAGTGAGTTATCCACTACAACTCCAAGATCTCTCTCTTGCTCAGTCTCTGCCAGTTCAGACCCCATCAATGTTTTCACTCTAACAGCAGTCAAAAGGTAAGAAAAAGAAGATAAATGTAAAGGACAAAAATAATATATGTAAATGTAAAGGACAAAAATAGTTATGGACACACTTTTTTTAATCTCTCTTCATATGGTATGAATTATATACATTGATGTGTGAGATGTCCCAAGCCAAGAGTAAGAGACTGGAGGTAATGAACCTCTGGTCCCATCCGTCTGGGAGTGGTTCACACCAGAAAGAAGGGCCTGGGACTAATTACCTTCCAGAGTTTTTCAGCTGTATGATTCTACAATTAGCTGCACCAACAAAGCTGACTCACATAATGCTTCCTGAGATCCCCCTAAATCACTCTGCCTTGGGAGAGGGAAAGCGACAGGAAGGGAACTCAGCAGACTGCCTAAGAGGTGCCACAAGTATTTTAGCAGGCAGGATAATTCATGGTAGAGGATCATTAAACTGCTGGATGAGGAGGACTGAATCAAAGCAATACAATTAGACACTTTCTACAAGAGAAAGGCACTCCCTTCAATGGGCAAATTATTTGCTGTCAATTATTCATTTAGGTCATCTTATGTATGGTAAATTATTCATTCAGGTCTTTCTCTGAACTACTCATGATTATCAAATATGAGGTCAGAAAGCAATTTCACAAAGAACCTACTTGCAAGAATAGTTCTAGTGAGCTACAAGGAAGACTGCACTGCCTTTTTCTTAGGACCTCTTAGTGGCTTTGCAGATGACAAAAAAATAGACTTTCTCCCCTTAGAGCTAAAGTAGCATTGTTTGGGAACTAATGATAGGGACAACATGCTATGTCTCTGCAAGGAATGGGGATAGCCTTACCTCAGTGCTTTCTTATTTAAAAAAATATTTTAAACAAAATAAGACCCATTTGAGCTTCATAACTACATGGCTTTTCATTCATGTGCTTCGATCGGTCCTAAAGGGGGAAGACCCTCAGGAGGACTGAGTATTCTGGTGTCTTCATTGTTAAATAGTTACCCAAAGAAACTGGAAAGTAACAATAATTGGATTCTGGCTGTTAGTTTATCATTCTCTAATTTTAAGATAATTTGCATTAATGTGTACATCCAACCTTTTATGAAACAGTCTGATTTTTAAAATGCTAGGGAAGAGTTGGAAGGGTATGTTTGTCACATATCAGGCATGTTTCCTTCGTCTGCCATAATGATTGCTGGTAATTTTAACGCAAGGTTAGTTCATACTGATGAATAGCTGATTGATGAGAGTGGTACAGGTGGCCCCATTTCTGAGGATGAACTCTGGCCACTCTTCAGGCGCCTCTCTTTAGACCCGGTTGTCAATTTTGCTGGCACATGCCTTTTTCAATTGGCTTTTAGGCTAAATTTTGTCATTGTGAATGTTCTGTTATTGGGTGACTACCCCGGCCAATTCACTTATTGGTCAGGCTTAAAGCACTCGGCCATTGATTACATTCTTATCTCACAAGATCTGTATAATGATTATATCGATTTTCTGATTGACATAAAAACAGAAAGTGACCATTTACCCTTAGCCCTCAAAAGTTTTGGTCCAGTAGGACCTCTGACGGGTCAACTCTGTCCTGAAGTGATGGAGCCTAAGCTTTCGTAACAGTCAGGGAGGATTAGACTTAAATGTTCCTCTCATATCAATGAAAATTTCTCTCTCTGAACACAATCAGCTAATGGGCCGTTCTTCCTACAAGTCCTAACAGCTAATAATGATGGGGGGATCTCTCTAATTGATTATTACCACCTACTAATTTCCAATCTCCAGCCTCTGCTCTCAAGACCTGAAGATCTTAAACATGATAGGGTCTCCAGAAATAAAAAATGGTTTGATCATGAGTGCACCCAAGCGAAATTGACTCTCAGAGAGTACTTTAGGGCCTTTCAACAAAATCCAAATCTAACTGCTAAATTATAATTACAACTTTTTAAAATGAAATATAAGGAGCTGTTAAAAGCCAAAAAAAGAGCTGCTGATTCCCTTTTATGGCAATCCCTTATTAAGGCCACTAGAGAAAAAGATAATGTCTGCTTCTGGAGAATCATCTCCAATTCACAAATCAAGACCTCTAATGCCCCCAATCCTATCTCTGCAGAAGCATGGGAAGAGCATTATAACAGCTTATTTAGGGATCAGCAGTATCTTGCTCCTCCTGATATTCTTTTAGATCAGTCCACACAATGGCCTCCAGTCTCCGGATCTAAAACTACCTTGTTAATATCACAATTGAAATCTGAAAAAGCACCAGGAGGTGACTTTATAGTTGCTGAGCTCCTAAAATCATACATAGATTGGTGGGCTCCAGTCTTGGCAAATCTTTTTTCCTATATAGATGCCTCAACTCAGATTCCCAAAGACTGGGGCTTGGCTATAATTGTTCCTTTATTTAAAAAGGGTAGCCCCTATGTTCCTTCGAACTACAGACCAATTAGTCTTCGTAGGCCCCTGCCACACGGCAGGGGAAAAGCCTCTAAAAGCGCGGCTTTTAAAAGCCGCGCCAAAGTTGAGACGCCACGGCGGGATCCCACGGATCCCCTGGCCGTGGCGCCTTTTCTCCCCGGCACGATCAGACGCCGGGGAGAAAACACGGCCCTGACGGGGAGCCTGCCGAACTATGCATGTCGGAGCATGCGCAGTTCGGTTAGGAGCCGGGGATGCACCGGCGCAAAGACGCACCGGTGATCCGACGGCCCGGCTTGCAGCGCGTCGTCCGGATGAACCACCTTGGGTAGGTGGTTCACTTTTGACGCGCCTCATCGGGGAAGGGCCGGATCGGAGACGGGAGCGCAACGTCAGCCAGATAAAAAGGAGTCAAACAAGGTTGACTTTTAAATCCCTTCTTATTTAATATCTATGTTAACTCTTTAATCACATGTCTTCATTCAATTGATACTCATGCTCCCTCATTCTCAGGTAGCAGAAAGGTTCCAACCTTAATGTATGCTGACGATGCTGTTCTTTTATCCCAGACAATGATTGGCCTGAAGGGAGCCCTGATAAAATTTAAATAGCAATGTGACACCGCATTACTATCTATTAATGTTGCTAAAACTAAAATAGTCTGTTTTGGTAACTCATTCAGGAAGTTCAACTGGAATATTAAAGGAAATGCCATAGATCAAGTTAAGAACTTTCAATACTTAGGCATTACCTTTTCTTATAATTCCAAATTCTCAGCACATCTGTCCTCATCAGCTAACCTGGCAC